>NC_055959.1:8436932-8441932 GCF_018492685.1 Alosa sapidissima | reverse complement strand
GCTACTGACTGAGTGCTGCAACACACACACACACACACACACACACACACACACACACACACACACACACAACACACAGCATCTGTCCGACAGCACAGGCAAAGAGAGGGAGAGAGAGAAAAAACAAAACAAAAGCACTTTACACTTTTCTCTCTTGTTGCCCTCAGATGGTTCTGGAGCAGAAAATTAGCGCGAGGCGGCCACATATGGGGCCTCTCGTGGCTGTCTGACCACTGCCTGAGCGCCTTGGTCAAAGATGGAAGTCAAGGAGGAGGGAGGGAGCCTGGAGACATGGATGCCTGGATGTGTCAAGAAGAGCCAAAGACACACTGGCTCAAAAAATGTGCAACACACACATACCCAAAGAATACACACTACACACACACACATGTGCACACAAACAGACAAACACACAGCTCTTCTGAAAGTTATTGCTGGTTGCTAAAATCCTCCAGAAATGTCTAATGTTCTTTTGAATCTTTCTGAAGAACAGTATATTTTCATCTACCACACTATTATAATTTAAAAGTTACTTTTGCCGCGGCTAGTCAGTTGAAAACCAGTTTATTTTTTTTATCAATGGCAATGGAGTTGGGAGAGAGATAGAGAGAGAGACAGAGAGAGAGAGAGAGAGAGAGAGAGAGAGAGAGAGTGAGATGAAAACACCCTGGAACTGTTTTTGTGGGAGTTTAGGAGCCTTACTCAAGAGCTGTTGAGCAGAGCTTGCCTGTTTGTGGGGCCTTCAACTTTATCCCTCTTCATTCAAGTCTCCGACGACCACAAGACTCTCCAGGGGCTCAGGAGTCTAATTCTGGGAGCATAATGCGGGGCTTTGCTGTTCCTGTCTGTTTATACAGAGGAGAAAGCACCCTTCCAACAACCCCCCCCCCAAAAAAAAAAAATAAATAAATAAATAAATAAACAAACAAATGGCAAAATCCGCAGTTCCCACACGTGACTAAGTTGGGCTTTAATGTGAGCACGGACCAGACGCTGTTTAGCAAACATTGGCTCCGTTCTCCATGCTGTCCTACGTCATTCAGAATAACGCGCTTATCAGGGACGAACACCCGCGGGAGACACGAGAGGTGCGGCTGCAATAATGATCTCCACGTCCTCCTGTTCAAACTTCATTTGTCCTTCACCCCAAATTGATTTGCCCCCCTCTCTCTCTCCTTCCCTCCCTCCCTCCCTCTCTCTTCATCCTTTCTTCTCTTTTATTCGTCAGGCTCTTCAGAGGATAAGCAGTCTCCACTGACTCACCTCATTAATATATTGCTGCCCACAGGGAGGAGACTAAACTTTCCTCCATCAACCAATTTGCCTCCTGCTTCCATCCCCAAGAGCTGGAGCACAGGGCAACACACTCACAAGGCAGGGAATGCATCAAGGTCCAAAAACAAGGCCTCATTGTAGCGTATGGACATATGGCCCTAATTTCCCAACTATTAGCCGCGGTTCATACATTGATTTTGCAACATTTCTTCAGCTATGAGGTTAATACACGGGGGCAGCTAATACTAATACTAATTACTGTAATGGTCACCCATTAGAGAATACAGTTTTGTTGAGCCTAGTCAACCATTGTCCCAGAGATGTCCTCGTGATGTATCAGTAGGTGGAAACTGGTGGTAAACAGTCTTGGCGCGGTACCTTCCCCCAACCCTTCCATGGACATGGTATATGCGCAGTGGGCACTGTGTGGGGGAGGGGGAGCGAACTGCCAACAACATGTCAGATTGAACATGAATGCTGAGCCAGTGCCTGTAGATATCATGTTTAACCTTGTACTTGTGTTCTGAAAACATGAAGACAAAATTGGTTGGCCATGTTGGCAAGAATAGAGTCAGAGTCTTAAACCTCGTTTTTTTTTTTTTTTAGTTCCTTCACTTGAGACTGAGCATACGCTATCTATGCATTCTACAGTCACTAGGCTGACCTACATGGCTGCTGAGGCAGGAACAGATTCCACCCAGATCAGGGCCAGCTGAGGGCCACATCTGTTCCACAGCAGGCTCCACTGGGTAGGAGTGGTATTAGGACAATGGATAGTCTTCAGTGTCAGGCTAATGAAGCCTCAGCAATGACCACAGAGCAAGCATAGGAAAGGTTTCAAGCAGGAGAGAGAGAGAGAGAGAGATTGAGAGAAAGACTCTAAAAGAAAAACTAAGAGAGAACAAACAGAGACAAAGTAAGAACAACAGAAAGATGGAGAGACAGAAGTGTTTAAAGGAGAAATCCGGCGAGTTTTCACATACTGTAGATCTCCGTTTCTCGAGGTCGCCGAGTACTGTCGGTACGGAAAAACGACTTCAGCTAAACTTAACTCACTAGGCTTAACAAAACTGTATTCTCTGTAGCTGCCTGGCTGCGTGAGTGAGAGAGAGAGAGAGAGAGAGACTGAGAGAAAGAGAGATATTTTCTGTGTAAGGGGTTCAGAGAAGAGAGAGAGAATGAGAGAGAGAGGGATAAAGCGAGGGAGTGTGTGTGAGAGAGAGAGAGAGAGAGAAAGAAGGAAAGAGAGAATGAATGCAGCGCATCAGTGGGTGAGTCGCCTCTGACCTGGAAAACATTCCAGGTCAGAGTTCGGTTTCTCTGTCAAAATCAAAGTCCACCTCAGTCCAGCTCTGCTCACCGGGGCCACTGCCCCTAAATATTCATGCTCGTGATACATATCTACAGTCCACTGTACTTGACAAGCCAGAGCTGTAACACGCGGTGGAAGTGCTTTCGACAAGCCTCGCTAAAACAGCCCTTCGGGCAAGATTAAATGCTGGTCAGTGGGTAACCTTGTCCGCCATTGGCAGAACGTCTCTTCTCTCTCTCACTCACTTTCATTGGCTCGCCCCGGGATCTTTGTGGGAAGACCTTTTGTGTGTGTGTGTGTGTGTGTGTGTGTGTGTGTGTGTGTGTGTGTGTGTGTGTGTGTGTGTGTGCATTTTGTGTGTGTGTGTCTGTATGTGTGTGCGCGTGAGTGACTCCTCAAATGGCGGCTCTCCGAGCTAGACCTATTTCCCCAGGCGATGTGTTTCGAAGGGGCTCCTGTTTTTTAAAAGCGTTATTGGCAGGAGCCTGCCTTTGCAGTTTATTGTTTACATGACGGCAGTCCCATGTCGACTGGATGTTTGGCAAAGTCCCGCTGAAGCTTTGCTGACGGGCTGAATCTGTCCCCGTAGTGTTTATGTTCCCTCTTTGCCTGTAGTGCGCGGCCTCGCTGTGGGCTCTGTGCTCTCAAATACAATCACGCTGACAGAAAAACAGGGAGACATAAACACACACACACACACACACAAATGGAAGAAGGATAAACTTTAGGTCTTAAGTTATCAACACTGAGGATAAGATGGCTAAAGCAGCACATTATGCCAAACTCATTAAGAAACATGGCCACAGACCCAGAGTACTTTTTAAAACGATTCAATCCTGCTGCTGTTGCCGCTACTCGCTTGCACAACTGAAACCTGTGAGAACTATTTCCATTTCTTCATTTGTAAAGTTGACACCATGAGAACCAACATCTCATCTCCAGTTTTTGGATCTCCCAGAGATGTATCCCTCGGTCTGCCATCCCCAGAGGGTCACACCAGTGTCCCCCTCCCAGCTCTCTGAGGTGGCTTCTCAGGTGCTGCCCCTCAGACGTCACTACATCATGTCTTGTCATAGATGTTTTTGCCATAATCTGCCCACTTAGTTTGCCCATAGTTCATAGCTCTTTCACAAATGGGGTCGTCCCTTCCAGCTTTATGGGAGCACGTCAACTTATTGGTAAATGATCTTATTTGCCATTTACCCCTGAGTTAGATAAGAGGACATATATTCTTCTCTTCTCTGTGCGTGCAGTAACCCAGTCTGACACTGTTAGCCTAGCTTGGCATAATTCACTAGAAGAGGGTTATTCCAGTTAGCCTATAGCTAACCTATAGCTAAAAGGGAACTATGAGCTAACTGGAACAATCCAGGCCTTTTCTGTGACTACCATTAGGCTTTAAAATAGTCTACTGCCACACATCTTGCCTTACTGTTGACAGTATAAATATTTTGCCTTAGCTCAGTTTGAGGCTGCACTTTGGTTTCTTGTCAAGTTCACCCCCTCTCATCTCGTCTTGTTCTGATTTGCCCTCCATTTTATCTACATTTTACACTTATTTTATTTGCTTATTGTATCTTTACTTGTACTTATTTGTGTATGTATTTATTCACATAATCCCTCTACATATTTGTTCCTTTGATCTATGTTTTTTGACATTTATTTTGCTCATTTGTAAGGCATTTTGGGTCAACTCCAGTTGTTTTTAAATTTGCTATATAAATAAAGTGACTTGACTTGACTTGACACATACAAACAGAAACACAAACAGTACAAACACTCAGTCACACACAACGTGCATCAACAGACACATGCAATAGGATGAAAATGAATCACACCAGGGCTCGACATTAATGGATGCCGGGTTGCCATTGGCTACCAAATTGTTACAAGTGGCAACCAGATTTGGTTGGCTTTGGCAACCAAAACCTCATGCCTGGTCGTCAAGCTGGCAAAGCTGGCAACTACTTTTAAAAGTTAACATTGAGCCCTGGAACACACATAGCAACAATACAAAACAATGCTATTCCAACATACTGTAGACACATCCATACTCCCACACATGGGGTGCCTTGCCCCTTTTTCAAGAGAAGTGTTTTGAGGGTTCCCTTCTTTAGTGTGTGTGGTGAGTTCAGCAGCACCCCACTCTACTGGCATTACACGACATTGCTACAATCTGCTTTCTGACGATACTGCAATTGTGGAGTGTATCAGGAACGGGCAGGAGGAGGAGTACAGGAGCCTGGTGGAGGACTTTGTGCAATGGTGCAAACTCAATCATCTTCAACTCTTCAACAACACTTCAAAGACCAAGGAGATGGTGGTGGATTTCCGCAGGTCTAAGCCTACTCTGCTACCAGTCTCCATTGATGGGGTCAATGTCGAGGTGGTAAGCACCTACAAGTACCTGGGT
>NC_055959.1:8421932-8431932 GCF_018492685.1 Alosa sapidissima | reverse complement strand
TCTGCTCACACACACACACACGCACACACACACGCACACACACACACTCTCACACCACTCTACCTGTCTATTCTCAATGAAATACCGCTCTATGATGAAATACCTTTAATGATGAAATGCCGTTTTATGCACGCACACACACACACACAAACACACACACACATACATGCACTGCTTTATAGCAACTGAAGGTTCTCCCCTCCTCCAGTCGTTAGAGTGACAACACACTAGGGCTGTCACTTTACGTTCGAAAATCGATTGCACAATCGATTGGACCAAACAACACAAGTTTCGAAAACTAAAATAGGGAATCGATTTTAACCAAATATGTACACTATTAATTTTAAACGAATTAAACAAATAAAAAGGATAGATGTAACAAAATTCACAAACAAAAATATAAGAATATAAAAGAATTCCGAAGTGCAGTAAGCATTGTGAAAGCTAAAAAGAAAATTCCCACCAATTTTACGCACCGGAAACAGCTGTTTCAATCAGCTGCTGTGCTGCTCGTGTTTTGCCAAAAAATGGAGGACAACGCGATCAACCTGTGCGACCTGAGAGAGACGAGTGATAGGCCCTAATAACTTGAGGAGTTCGATGTGGAATTACTTCGGATTTTTGGTATATCAAACTATGGAGAAGAACAAAGCGGTAGGCTATGCACAATCGATCGGACCAAACAACACAAGTTTCGAAAACTAAAATAGGGAATCGATTTTAACCAAATATGTACACTATTAATTTTAAACGAATTAAACAAATAAAAAAGATAGATGTAACAAAATTCATCCTAATGCCTGTTAGTTGTTTGTGGATTTGCCTATATTTGGCGTTGAAAATGGAAACGTCTTTAGACATAAAAAAATCGATTTTACAATCGATTCAATGAACACTTATGTCTCAAAAATCGAACAGGATTTTTTCTAGTGCTGTCAAACGATTAAAATTTTTAATCACGATTAATTGCTGAATTCCTATAGTTAATCACGATTAATCAGATATTTTATCGCATGATTAAAATTCTATTATTTTGCATTTCTGAACTTCCCAGGAGTCCATGTTAACAATATAAAGCAATTATTGTGTATCTTGATTAGGATTCAAATGAAAGCAAAGCAAGTTACTTTATTAACTTAACTTTAAGACGTAGGTCTATTTGATTATTTCAAATCAAATTTTAAAAGATGTGCAGCAGACCTGAGGCAACACAATATATTCTTCAGAAATATAGCTAATAAAGGGCATAACAAACATAAAATACTATATTCATTATCTTTGAGTTCGGTTGAAAATAAGGAACTTTTCGACATGAGTGCACTGGTATTTTATAGGCCTACAGTCTATGGAATACTGTCACTTGCCACACACATCAGCGCCGAAGTTTTTAACACGCCAACACTGGATGAACAATGGATTTTATGGAGCAGCGTCGACCAAATAACTGAATCGTGATTTACACGGCGGCAAAGTGCGATGCTGGTGTGCAGAGTTGTATTGAAAAGAATGGAATCTAATGTAGGCTACAGTAAATGAATGTCGAAAGCAGACTGCATCGCACTCATGTCGGCATCGGTGTCCACAGCAAAACATTTAAAACACCATTCAGCTGACCGGGAGTTCAGAACTGCGTTGGTGTTTATTGTACGAATCTACTCTTTGGCCTGCTCATAAGCCCAAACAAGTGTGTGCAGCATGCCTTTACGTAGCCTACTAAAGGCGCATCATCATAAAGATAGGCTACATTTAATCTGCATCACGCCCCATTTTAGCGGAAAACAAGTTAACATACATTGATTCTAATGGGAAAGACAGATAGCCTAATCACACCTTGACGTTACACCTAGTTATTCATTTACAGGCCATTCCAGAATTTTACTAACACGGCAGTTATAAAGAATTATGTGTATGTAACTTACTCATGTCGAAACGATGTAGGCTACATTACAACCCATTCAGCACGTACTAGCTACACTACCATATCCCATGTAAAACGGTTAGCTTGCTAGCTAGCTAACTGTGGAACTTTAGTATAACAGGCATAGTCAATTATCTCACCTAGTTGTAGGAAAAAGGCTACGTTCATATTACAAGTGATAGAATGAATGTGTGACTTATGTTTAGTTGATGTTATGACATGTAACGTTAAGCTTGCCGAACTTAGTTATAGTCAGCCACGGGCAGTTTGACTGTGCCTACATTCGTGACACTCCTGTTAGTAGGCTAAACTGGAAAGAGCAAAAAATAGGAACATAATGGTCACATTAATCCCATAAACACACAGATAACTCTTACACCAACCTTATTTTGTGCCTTTTATTCACGTTTGTTTCAAGATTTAGTAAGTATAACCCCTTTTCGCTCCCCACTTCTATGCAGCATAGGTTTCCATTATCCAAACAGCTCCCTTTCCCCTAAAAGGGGGCGTGTACATGCAGCACGGTCTAGCTAGATCCAGTGTGGTGTTGTAGTTGTTCTAACGTTACTAGTTGTTGCAACAGCTTGTGAAAAAACTACAAAGTTTGTTACACCAAAAAGAACGTTAATCTCACGATTTTTTCACAAAAGTGACAGCCCTACAACACACCAAGCCTAGTGCGGCATGATGGACACAAGGACATACATCAGAATCAGAATATTGTATCGTAATATACTGTGTCATAGAGATATCCATATTGTGATACGCATTTCTTCGCCCATGTGACTGACTGAAGTCACAACATCATGACGTCTCATACTAGTGTGTATCAAATGAATCAGGGAAAGTTGGACAGACAATGGCAGGACTCCATGCACTATGTGTGTGTGTGTGTGTGTGTGTGTGTGTGTGTGTGTGTGTGTGTGTGTGTGTGTGTGTATGTGTGTGTGTGTGAGAGAAGAATCATGCATTATGTATTCACCCAATGATGGTGCTTTACATGCAAATGTGTGTGGGTGTGTTTTTATTTGTGTATAAACAGAATATTGTTTCCCTCCCACACACACACACACACACACAGACACAGAGAAAGAGAGAGACACACACACACACAAATACTGTACACACACATGCACACACACACATATAGACACACACACACACAGATCATAGGAATCAGCTCACACATGTGTGCAGTGGGAGACTGTGAGTCAGCCTGGTGAGTCAAGCTGTCCCTGTTTTGTGGAGTAATCCTCTCTGGGTGCCTGTGCGCCAGCGTCCTCAGCCCTGGCTCACTGCAGGTGTGTGTGTGTGTGTGTGTGTGTGTGTGTGTGTGTGTGTGTGTGCGCAGCTCCATTCAAACACTGTACACTTCTTCACACACTGTTATTTACCACACAAACGACTGGCTCATAACCATACACTATCATTCATCAAACACTCACCGCACTTCACACACCACTACCACTACCACTGGTACATAACCTCACACACACACATACACACCCACAAGCACACACACACCACCTGCTTACCCTGCAATTCAGCATATGCACACATCACTGGCTCATATCCACATATCACCATTAGGGCTGTCACTTTACGTTCGAAAATCGATTGCACAATCGATTGGACCAAACAACACAAGTTTCGAAAACTAAAATAGGGAACCGATTTTAACCAAATATGTACACTATTAATTTTAAACGAATTAAACAAATAAAAAGGATAGATGTAACAAAATTCACAAACAAGAATATAAGAATATAAAAGAATTCCGAAGTGCAGTAAGCATTGTGAAAGCTAAAAAGAAAATTCCCACCAATTTTACGCACCGGAAACAGCTGTTTCAATCAGCTGCTGTGCTGCTCGTGTTTTGCCAAAAAATGGAGGACATCAACCTGTGCGACCTGAGAGAGACGAGTGATAGGCCCTAATAACTTGAGGAGTTCGATGTGGAATTACTTCGGATTTTTGGTATATCAAACTATGGAGAAGAACAAAGCGGTAGGCTATGCAAACTGTGCAATCGAGTTCTATGTAGGCAAAATTTGTTTGACCTTTCTAATCGTAAACACAGACACAGATACGTTGTTGAAGACTGCAGTAATGTTTGTCACTGATGTAATGTCAGTCCACTCGGCTTATTGTTTTTCGAGAATGTTGCACTCCTGTTTGTCATTGTGCGCGAAACTTCACGCCAATAAATCATCAGAAATATTGCTGGCTTGCGTCTATAAGCGCCCTCTTTACGTTAATGCCTGTTAGTTGTTTGTGGATTGGCCTATATTTGGCGTTGAAAATGGAAACGTCTTTAGACATGAAAAATCGATTTTACAATCGATTCAATGAACTCTTATGTCTCAAAAATCTAACACGATTTTTTCACAAAAGTGACAGCCCTAATCACCATTCAGCACACACACACACACACACACACACACACACACACACACACCATTAGCTTGTCACCACATTGTCATTCAGCACACACACACACACACACACACACAGGCGGTTTTCAACACATCCCACCAATTACTCACGGACATCATCATTCACCTGAAAGACGTGGCAAGTCTCATTTCCATGGAAAACTCTTAAGTCTCACACAACAGCCTTTACCTCAGCAAAGGGTCACTCGCCAGCCGTGTGCTATTTCCAATCCACACGCTGACGGAGGATCATTGTCCACTGTAGTTTAAAGCTCCAAAGCCCACAACACTAACCACACTAACCAACGCACACCAGCCCAAACACACCACAAACATCATGGGACAATGGTGAGAGAGAGAATGGAAAGAAAGAGTGTGTGTGTGAGAGAGAGAGGTGATGGAAAGATAGAGAGTGTGGTTATGTAAGAGGAAATAAGAAATAAGAGAAAGCACAAGACGAGAGACAGCTGGAGGGAGAAACACAACAGAGAAAGCAGAAAAGAAGAGAAGATAGGAGTGACAGGATAATATCAAGGCAGCGATCACACAATAACACCCAGACAGAGGAGGAGGGCAGAAAGTGAAGTGATTAAGACTGGGTACAGACGAAAGGATGGATGGATGGATGGAGGTTCGGCCTCGGGTCTGCGAATGAATCAGCGCTCACCCACAGCCACGGTACCACTCCTAGAACTAACATCTGCGCTCCCCTTCAGAGGGACCAGGGCTGTAGTCATCCTCAGAGGATGACAAAGACATCTGCATTAAAAATGGGGGATTTCCTTCCTTGACAGCAGCGAGCCAAAGGCAGCGATGAGCGATGTTTGCTTAGCAAAGTCTCAGACAGTGTAATTATTTAACGAAATGTCACATTAGGAGAAAAAACTATAGAGCATGGAGAAGTGATCCTCCTCCAGCATTCATACTTAAAACACTTTATATGGGGTTTTGGTGACTTTGAAGAACCTGAATACCTTTTCTGGAAGACTCCAGAACTATATAGCACTGCCCTTGCTATGTCCTGTGCGGCAAAGCATTGTCTCGTCTCATCTCAGGCGCCACGTCGCATCAGACTACGATGGATGGCGATGGGCCTAAAAGCATCATAGAAAACCAGCATCACAGCTCCGGACGTCCACCCGCCATCCATCACAGCTTAAGAGCGCAAGTCCGTGGTCCCATTTGCATACCATCAAGCACCCCGACGGGCCAGTTTGCCTGGACATCAGCATGGGTCCAGCACTCTCCAAATGCTTCCAAGCAGTTTCATCCCCCCTTTGTTTTTTGAGAGAGGACAAGTGGAGCAGCGCATTAGGGAGAACACATTTCATTAGCCGGCCCTCGGCCCGCCCTAGCGCCCTGTCGTCATTACCAAAACAAGCGGTCCAGCGCATAAACAGAAGAAGAGGAAAAAAAGAATGGGAACACTCACGCCATTATCTCAATGACTCTCTGGAAACGAGCCCTGCGAGGAATACTTTGTGGAACGGAATTAAAACGCCTTAATTAGGTTTCGCCGCTGACCAATGGCTCAAAATGATTCGATTAAGGATTATCGGATTGCTGTATCCTAAAATGAATGCAACCATTTGTTTGAGTTCGTTTAAAAATGCACGGCACACAACGTCTTTTATTTCCGTCTCCAGGTCAAAGGACTCGTCTTCATCATGATGTGACAGCGACGCCTTCTTGCTCGACCATTGCCCTGCTGCTCTCCCTCTCTCTCTCTCTCTCTATCCATCCCTCTCTGTACCCCCCCGGTCTCTCTATCTCCAAGAGCTCTGGGACTTTCTCAAAACAATTAGTCCTCCTGTGTTTGTGTTTCACACCCAGCCTAATGGAAGGCCTCAGCCTGGATATTGACTGAAAGAGAGAGTGAAAGGGCAAGGGGAGGAAGTGGAAAAGAGAGAGACAGAGAGTGTGTGTGTGTGTGTATTTGTGTATGTGTGTGTATATGTTAGAAAGAGAGAGAGAGAGTGAGAGAGAATGAAGAGTGAGTAAAGGGAACTACAATAGAGAGAGAGAGAGAAAAGCAAAAATACCACAAGATACATCGGAGTTACCTGAGACTTGTTTTCAATTAAAGGCTACCTTTGTGCGCATTCGGAAAGCAACTCAAGCGGGGACTTATTTATCAGGTCCCCACGCTTGGCCTACCCCCTGAGGATGGTGGAGGTGGGAGGGCAGCGGAGGCTGACGGAGGAGGAGGAAGAGGAGGTGGAGGAGGCCCATGGGCAGCTGACCCTGAGATGGGGGGAGGGTGGAGGTGCTGCTGCAGCTCTCAGCAGGGAGGATGGAAGTGCTACAGATACACAGTTCAGAGCCCTCGGAGATAGAGGAACGTTTATTGAGGGGTGTTTTTGGAGTGACAGCTTTTTTTGGGCGAGAGGTGGGGGGGGGGTTACGAGAGGAGAGGCTATCTTCTCCTCCAGCGTCCCTTGCCATTCTGTGCTCTCCACTGAAGGGAGGCCAGGACAGAGAGACCTACTCTGCCCTATACACATACACACACCTTCTCTTCATGATATCTCACACACACACACCTACTCTTCACAATATCTCTCTCACACACACACACACACACACACACACACACACACACACACACACACACATCTACTCTCCAAGATATATCTGTCTCATACACACACACACACACTCATATCCTAAGAGAAAAAGAGAAGAAAAGGCTACCTTAACAATGAAAAAGGAAAAAAAAACAGAAACCCATAAAGAAAAGAAGGATTTGTACCCCCCCCCCCCCCTTTATGTTTCTTTCGTCATCAGCATCTCTCCTCCCTCTCTTTCTTTTGCTCTCTGCTTTGCTCTCTCTCTTTCTCCTTCCCTCTGCCCCTGTGAGTCTGCCTGCAGGCCACTTTCAAGCTGCTGTTGCACTAAAGGCGTTTTCTCCTTCTCTCATCACTGATATCATACCATACTCTTCAAGTTTTCTCTCTCTCTCTTTCTCTCTCTCCCCCCTTTTTTCCGTAGGGATGACACGTGATTAGTCACACTTCAGTGGAGTACACGTTCAGAATAATTTACTCCGCAGATTTAAGAGGAACTGCGCCGACAAGAGCGCAAGAGGCTTCATTTGCTGCTCGGAACTCTGGGTAATTTTTTTCCTCCACAAAAATCACATCCACCCCACTCGTATACATACCGTCTAGGAGAATGACATCCAGGTAGCCGGTGCTTGCTCTGTCCGTCATAATCCTTATCACACTTGTCTTACTATATGGGAATTTGATGATACTGTACTTGCAGCACTATGAGACTGGTTGTGTGCAATTCATCACCTGCACCTGACACCTACATCTATACTCGGCCAAATGTCTAGACAGCGTTCCCGTGTGAGCGAAACCATGCACGGACATGTCTGAAAAAAAAAACGTTTCTGTGGAGAGCGATCCAAGTGTCCATCGATGCGCCAAGCGGCACATCGCGTGCCTCCGCGTGAATGACGGGCATTGTCTTTCTTTTTTTGTCTTCTTTCCGCAGGTAGGGCGAGGAGCAGAGAGGCGCTTGAGCGCAGAGCTGAACTGAACGTAGCGTAATGCAGCGCGGCGAATGATCGGCCTAATGGCTTTGACACGGTGAGTCATCCTGCTTCATCGGGGTGGCGTTTTAATGATCTCCACAGGGCACGGTTATCTTTCCCCGGTTCTCCTCGCCGGCATTAGCACCGCTGACACCAGGAGGATTAGTTACCAGCACACTAATTTAACTAAACATCACAAGGGCCCCGCATTCTCTCCCGCAGCCGTTTGACTTCCCCTTCAGTGGCGGGAGGTTGCCAGGTGTGCTTCAGATGAATGTGAGGCAGGGCTCGAATTACGTGGGAGCCAGAGGGAGCCGAGCTCCCATAGAGTGAGGACTGGCTCCCATGAAAGCAAAAAAGTCAAAAACCTGAGGGGGTCTCTCATATCTGAAGGTGT
Organism: Alosa sapidissima; assembly: GCF_018492685.1. Taxonomy (NCBI): domain Eukaryota; kingdom Metazoa; phylum Chordata; class Actinopteri; order Clupeiformes; family Clupeidae; genus Alosa; species Alosa sapidissima. The sequence continues at coordinate 8,423,641 of NC_055959.1, read as the reverse complement.
CTGGCATTGTAATTTAATCTTAAACAACCGCTCATTATCCATCCCTGTGCGATCTCTTACAATTAAAGACGTTAAATTAGAATATAGGCTACTACGGGACGTAGACCTACACTACGCTCTTGAACGCAGCATGACACTTCACCACCACACCACTAGACTATATGAGCAAACCGTATCGATTTGACAGCACTCGCAAATCTGAAGAAGTCACCATGCTTTGATGTGAGTGTTCTGTCTATTTGCATAGGCGTTCATTGGGCTAGCCTACGTGGTTTGATACGTGCTGAAAAGTCCTGTTTGCTGTTGAACTTGCGCTTCACCTATTCTTTGTTGATTGACAAAGCCATAAATTATGGACCATAATGCAGCCTACAATGATTGTGTTGATGATCTAGCTATCCTCTGCCATTCAGAGCTCCGGAAAGTTCCCAGCTATTTTGAAACACCTGTTAGCAATCTCTGATGTCGGAATATTCAATGGCTACCCGACAATATCTCAGTGCAAACTCCAAAATTGTTCGTCTATTAATTTTCCACGGTTCAACACATTCGCCTACTAGAACATAGTTTGGCTGGCTTGATTAATTTCTGCCAGTTAGTGCTTTTGCCCCTGTGTATAAGTTACACTACATGCATTATTGTGTTTGACACTGATGACCTATCTGAGACGGTGGTCTGGTTTAAATGAGTTACGTTGTGAAATTGAGAATGGCACAGACTAAATCGTTTAGTCTATTTCTTTGTATTGTGAAATTGAAATGAGATATGGACTATTGTAATCAATAATATGTTGAAATTAATTAAAAGTAATCAATTTGTATAAAAAATCTATGTCTGTTGTGTGCGTGTGTCAAGGTAAAGCCTAGGCCTACCGTGCGCATATACTGTACTGCGCAAAAGCGCCACTTGCGCCTAGGCTATTTCATTGTATCGCCTTGTTAGGCTATGCGCGGGGTGTGCCAACTTTTTATGAGATAGAGAGACCCCCTTAAAGACAAAAAGATCATTCGAGCCCTGATGTGAGGGATATGTATGTGTCTGGAATGTGCTTCATGGAGAGAGGCAAGGGAATCATTGTGCAATTGTATGTAAGGCACAGAGGGCAATACATGCCCTCTGCCCTCTATTGCTCATTCTCTCATTCTTTCTCTCTCGGCATATCACAATCGCCCTCTTTCTCTCTCAGTTTTTTGCCCCCCGCTCTCTATCTCAGTTAAATTCAATTTAATGTGCTTAACTGGCATGACTATGCAGTGTATAATACTTCCAAAGCATTGAAAGGGAGTAAATAAATAATAGAGGTAATATAATAATAATAATAATAATAATAATAATAATAATAATAAATTATCTGTTTCAACTGCAATTTGGCTACAGTGAGTGCACAACCAAACTTCTCTGGGCAGCCAGGTCTGTTTTTGCCTTCCAGATTCCATGGCCAGGTTGTGCTCACTGAGTCTGTACATTGTTAACACCTTTGAAAGTTTTTATCTTTTAACATAGTAAAATATGGGGCTCATCTCTCTCTCTCTCTTTCTCTCTGTATATCACACTGTCCACCCCTCCCGCTGGTAAGTACGGTTCTCATTCCCGTTCTCATGAAGAGGTCAGGCAAAATGGCTGTTTAACCCAAGCCACTCTAGCCCAGGTTCATGCATTAAGAATCACTCCCTGGCTGATTCCCCAGGCTTCTGAGATGGAGAGATAGA
>NC_055959.1:8356932-8416932 GCF_018492685.1 Alosa sapidissima | reverse complement strand
GAATAAAAAAATAATTTATTCATTCTTCCCAAGATGTAACTGCCATTGACATGTAAGACATACAGTAAATACCTAGCAAGATACAGTAAATTTCATTGAACTACAACTTGTCATTTTTCATCGAAATAGACCTACAGTAAACACCTTTTGTACTGTTTTCTCCACCAAATAGGCAATACAGTACTTTGTCTAAATGTGCATTAGATCCATACTTGCAAATAGTAACACAGAACAGACATCTCTTATGTATAATGAATGATTGCTGATTGAAGAATTGTGCAAAGGAGTTTCACACAGGTGTATCAGAGACTCAGACTTATGCAAGGAATCTATACCACCTGTGAAAAGATGTTTTCCTTTTGTTTAGCATGGGAAAACCAATAGAGTTTGGGGCTTTTGAATGACACCTGTGTTAACTGTTTTGCAAAAGGGTGTGAGAAATGTGTGAACCCAATGAAAATGTGTGAACACATTCGCAAGAGATGACTTCTGCTGTGCAAAGAAAGTAGTCATGAAGACCAAGTGGGTTCTAGTTTACTTAAGCAGGTAAAAGCAAAAAACTGTAATAAGAATAAAATAAATAAATAAAGTAAAATAAAATGCAGTATATGATAGTATATTTGTGTGTGTGTGTGTGCATATGTATATATATGTGTGCTCGTGTGTGTGTGTGTGTGTGTGTGTGTGTTTGTCTGTAAAGATCACTCATTGTCCCTCAGGTTGTGGCATGTTGATACATATTGGGCAGCAAGATATGCCCTACATCCTTCTCCTAATAGTATCTTTAATTTTTATAGGTCATTAAGTTCATTATAATTAGGAATTTTTAAATGTAATTTACTGAAGAAAAGCCGTCTTGATTGAAGGATGTGCATTGTAAAAGGAAGTGCATCTTTGTCTCGACCTCACCTGTCGTGCAGTGACCACATCCTCTGTTCTTTTGGTTGCCATGATTTTTTGTCTTCCTTTTTCAATTTCCAATTTGTGGTCACCAAATATTTGGTTAAGGTCAGTCTCTGTTTTCTATCTCTGACAATAGTGAGATATTCTGCTGATTTATATTCTCAATTTAGGGCCAGATAACATTCTAATCTACTTTGATTTTTAGTTTATTCTTTCCAATGTTCTAAATAGGCTTATATACATTGCTTCATAATGTGGTTTACTCTGATTGTTTTTTTGGAAAACAAGTGTTGTTGTGAGACTGGTGTGTTTGAGGGCTTTAGAATGAAGAATGTTTTGTGGGATTTAAGGTGATTAAAAAAATGAACATTACAATCATTACATTTCTTTTGTTTAGGTTTATCTCTAGGGCCCAGGTCTTACAGTATTTTTCAACTATCTCTAGTTGCAGTTGTATACCTTCTTCAGTAGCAGGCAGTCTGTCTCTCTCTCTCTCTCTCACACACACACACACACCACTCTTTGCTGAGGAAGGCCATGCTCCACCGGATGAGGGGGTCAGGGTGGACCCATGTGGGCTGTTGCCTCACAGCCACTGTGGCCCTGGTGCTGATGCCTCTCTCCCAGTAACCAGAGCCTCTACTCCCCAATACAGGCTCATCCACCCTGCTTCTCTTCCTCTCTCTCTTCTCCTCATCCCTCTCTCCTCTGCCTGGGTCTCCTAATCTCTCTCTCCACTTCTTTCTGCCTGGGTCTCTTCATCCCTCTCTTCTCTGGTTGCCTCTTCTCTGTCCATCTCTATATTTTCCATCTCTCTCTCACCCTCTCTCTCTCTCTCTCATTTCATTAAATCACTCATTCACTCTCTGGCTACCTTTCATCTCACTTTGCTTGGCCGAGTGTTGCAGCAGCGTAACGGCAAATGGTGATTAATTGCCCTGTATGGCCATGAAGGGGTCATTTGAATAAGTTATTGGATGTAACGAATGGGACAGCACTGAGAGGTCCGGCTGAATGCAGATGAGTCGTCCACTCCCCCTTTCTCCGCGCCAGCTCTCTACATCCTCACAGGCTCTGGGCAGCACAGAAAAAAGGTGTGTGTGTGTGGGAGTGGGTGTGTGTGTGGGTGGGGGTGGGGGCTGCAGAACTATGCAGTAAAACCCAGGGTAGGAACTAAACAACTAACCTGAATGTACTCATATAGGAATATGAGTATGAAATATATTCACATAGAAAATTGAGGTGTGACCCATTGTAATGCAAAGTCAAGTTCAGGGCAAACAGGTTTGTCCTCTTGATGGATTATTCGGATGACAAAACCTGGTCTGCTGCTAGAGGATCTGGCCAGGGGATGGGGTCTCTGTCGAGTTGAAGGATCGATGATAGGTACTCAAGGGCTCAATGGGGACTACATGTCCTAAATCACAAAGGACACATCAGGAGCTCACACTGTAGGGTACTTCAGTAGAGGGCATGGCCACGAGTGCACATCAAGTGCACTTTTACATTTCAACTTCCAGACTGTGTTCAGTGCAGACCTCACAGGTTCTGCTGGAGTGGGGCGAGACAGAGAGGGTGCGATCGAGAGAGAGAGTGAGAGACAGAGAGAGAGACAGAGGGGGGGAGGGAGAGAGACAGAAAGAGAGAGAGAGAGAGAGAGAGAGAGTGTGAGAGAGAGAGAGAGACAGAGGGGGGGAGGGAGAGAGACAGAAAGAGAGCGAGAGAGAGAGGCACCAGGGACATGTTGTTGAGTTTGGCCCAGGCGTTGGTGTGACTTAGAGAGGATGAGATGAAACCTCTCCCTCCTATCTCTCTGCTCTCTCTCTCCTCCCATTCTTCTCCTCTCCTCTCTCTCTTTCTCCTCTCCTCTCTCTAAACTGCTCTCCTCTCCCATCTTCCTCTCCTTTCCTCTCGTGTGGTCACCATGGTGGAGGGATCCATCAGGAGCAATTTGCCTCACAAAGGTCAGCACAGCCAGGGGGGTTGAGAGCGGCATCACAGGGGGAGGTGGAGGTGGAGGAGGAAGAGGAAGAGGAAGAGGAGGACACCGGGACAGAAGTGAGTCACCGCCTGTGGATCCGCGCATCCTCCCACTGGGGGGGCCATGGTACACGGTGTACATTCGGGGCACACACACACACACACACACACACACACATACACTCACATACACACGCACACACACGTACACACTCAGAAGTGCGCTTCATAGCATTATATCCTTAAGGTAGGGTACATGCGGTGTGCAAAGCGAGCGCTAAAAATAAATGCCCTTGAGAGCGCAGTTCAGTGCATGGTGAAGGTATATTTTGCGAGAATAAGGATGGAAGTAACTGCCTCTAGTTGGCTGTAACGGTGACCATGCCACCGTAGATAACGACAAAGCCCAACAACAGTCCTGCTGCTGTGAGGTCTATCCGTATAGACAGGTAACCCTGAAACACTAGGCAACTGCAACAGTTAACCCAGGATGACAGACTTAAAGGTATACTATGCAGTTTCAGGTATTTTAGGCGACTGTAGAGCTCCCCCTGGAGTCGCAATATATTTCTATTTTACTTTGCTGTTGTAAATAGCCTACTTCTCGTTGCTTGTTCCCCCTGTACACAATGAAAATGCGTTTGTTGTGTAGGCGAAGGATTAACAACTTCTACTGACAAGGTAATGTTTCACGATTGCCCCGAGATGTCTTCGGGTCGACTAATCTTGAAGTTGCATGGCTGGTTCTCTCGTTAGCGACTCGTTACAGCTGTATGCTGTATGGCTTTGCTAGGTGAACAATTCCTCCTATTACAAGTTCGTTTACCATCAAATTAGCTTTGTAAAGGTTATATTAAAGTGAAAATCGTATAGTATACCTTTAAGAATGGATCACAAATATGTCTATCCTAGTACATTGCATTCCAGCCAGTGCTGTTGAGATGATACGCTCCATGACGTATGCTAAATGACCACTGAGTGGCCTCTGTGACTACTCTTACAGGAGTCTGTGTGTCATTCCTGTGCTCTGAATGTGGATCTCTACATCACAGAAAAAGAACGAGAGAGAGAAAGCAAGAAAGGGAGGGAGAGTAAGATGGAGAGAAGCTGATGAAAGAGCAGCCCAGGCAGCCTACTGTCATCAGTCATAATCCTGAATCAGTTCCTTCGCGCGCTCTCTCTCTCTCTCTTTCTCTCTCTCTCTCTCTCTCTCTCTCTTTCTCTCTCTCTCTCTCTCTCTCTCTCTCTCTCTCTCTCTCTCTCTCTCTCTCTCTTTCTGTCTCTTTCTCAAATTCCCTCACTCCCAGGAAGTGCCCTTCCCCAGCCCCTGTAAGCTGTGTGGGAAACGCTGTCACCATCTTACAAGGGGAAGAGCGAGGGGGTAAAAGGCAGCCCCGGCACGCTGAATCTGTCACTGCTTGAACGGGGAGCTTCTCGCGCCACAAAGAAAATGTTAATTATTAATTTCTCCCGCTTGTTTAAATGTGCTCCAAGAGAGGGGTGATGGGTGGGGGTGGGCTGGGGGTAGAACTAGCGAGCGAGAGAAAACACTTTCTGTTGGCTTGAAGATAAAAGCTGTATTTCAGTGATGTTTTACAAAGAGCTGACAAGCTAGTTCCATTAAGAGAGCGGGCAGGTTGGGGAGGTGGGCAGTGTGTTGCTGGTGTGTGTGTGTGTCTGTGTGTGTGTGTGTGTGTGGGGGGGGGGGGGGGGGGGGGGGTGCTGCCCTGCTTCCTGGGACCTGCGCTGCGCTCTTCCCTATTGCCCCCCACTAACACCACCACCTCCTTAGCAACAGCAGAGGGATGGTCTGGAGCATTGCCCCTGTTCCTCACCTCTGTCTGTGTATGGGAAAGTGTGTGTGTGTGTCTGTGTGTGTCTGTGTGTGTGTATGTGTGTGTGTGTGTGTGTGTGTGTGTGTGTGTGTGTGTGTGTTAAGGATGCAACGGTACAGTGTGCCCACAGTTTGGTATTATTTTACATTATGTTTTTTAGAATTGGTTGAAAACTTTTGTTGGAAGGCAGCTGCTAGAGAATGTTGTGTTTTAGCTGAGCTAAAGACGAGCTAGCTTTGGCTGCTGCTCTGCCTGTAAGAGATATAGCCGGGTGATGATAACGTAAGTGAGATGTCATGGATGTGTTACCTCCGAGTAGCCAACAGTTGCAAAGCAGTGTTTGCACATTGTGCTTTGTTTGTTAACGGTCTTCTTGCCTTCGTCATCGTACTCAACGCTGAACCCAAAATGTTGCCACACCGCAGATTTATAAAATGACGGTGCTTCTTCAAATTTCCGTTTCTCTGTGTCGCTTTCACTCGCCATCGTCACGTTGCAACAGAGAGGGCAAATGGTTTTAGCTTCCCCTCTTCTCAAGCAGGAGCAGATATTTGCATGGAGAGCGCTGATAGGGTCCGGGGAAAGCCTGGTGTTTCAGAACCAGGCTTTGACAATGAAGAGTGAATGACCAGCATACCGCGGTCCCACAGTTCACCTAGGCGTGCCGTACCGTTCCGGGAATTACCGTATGATACGATAATATACCGTATACCATTGCATCCCTAGTGTGTGTGTGTGTGTGTGGGGGGGGGGTATGTATGTGTGTGTATGTGTGTGTGTGCTTGAGTAAGTGTGTATGTATGTCACAATCCTACATACATGTTTATGAACATTCCTGAATACAGAAGAGTTTGGATGTGTTGGATAGGCATGTATGTTTATTTGTGTGTGTGTGTGTGTGTGTGTGTATGTGTGTGTGTGTGTATGTGTGTGTGTGTGAGTGTGTGTGTGTGTGTATGTGTGTGTGTGTGTGTGAGTGTGTGTGTGTGTGTGTGTGTGTGTGTGTGTGTGTGTGTGTGTGTGTGAGTGTGTGTGTGAGTGAGGGAACACATTGCTCAGACAGCGGAAGGGAGGAATAAAGCAGAGTGCAGAGGCCCCTTCAGCCAGGCGGGAGCGGCTGGTTTCCAGGGAAACGTGTGTGTGAGTGTGTATGTGTATGTGTGAGTGATGAGAGTGTAAGAGACAGGCTGTGCTCAGACTCAAACACACACACACACACAAACACACACAAACACACATTCACACAGAAAAGTCCCTCCTCCTCGCCTCCTGCTTTGCCGTCTCATCTCGCCCCCTCCCTCCACGCTCCTCCCCCCTCCTTTTCCCCTCCTTCACTATCTCTCTACCTTCTCCTCTTCCACTGGCTCGCTCAGACACATTCTCTATCTTCCCCTCTCCCTCTCTCTCTCACTGAGTCACTGTATCTCTCTGTCACTCCAGCCACCCCTCCTTACGTGGACACACACACACACACACACACACACACACACCTCCCCTCCTCTTCCTCCTCCAACTCCCAGGCGATCATTTATCCTGAGTGCAGCCAACAGATCTGGTGAGATGCACCCGCGCTGGAGCACACTCTGCATTAATCTCACACCTCTCCATGTGGGCCGTCAACCTGTGGCGCCCTGGCCAAAATGCCACCAGTGTCTTACACACACACACAAACACACACACACACACACACACACACACACACACATACACACACACAGACACACGCACACACACATCCATTCACTGCACATATACACATACACATGCACACACACTCACTCGTACAAATAGACACACACACAAACACACACACACACACACTCAAGCATACACACAGTTCTGCCCTCACATACATTCACATCACATATGTAAACACAAAATCAGACATCCATAAGAGCAAAAACTCACCTCACACACAACACACTTTCCTCCCCCAGTGACATGAATATAAACAGTATGACCAGACACATGATTAGAATTAAATGGGTGAGCTCAGACAGGTATGTTCACAGGCGAATGAGAAAATGTGCCCTGTTTCAATCCCCAACAATGAGCCCAGTCTACTGAATCCGGCAGGCAGGCAGGCTGGCAGCACAGTGCAAATCCTCTGCTTTCAGACAGCAGCTAATCAAACACGGGCTGTAACAGTCTCGGCTGGGGCTCTCCAAGCTCGGTCTCATTCTCGCACACTCCCTCTCTCTCTCCCTCTTTCTCTCCTCCCTCCCTCCCTCCCTCTGTCTCTCTCCCGCTCGCTTTCACTCTTTCTCTCTCTCTCTCTCTCTCAGACTCCTCGTGTTTGGGATTCACGCAGAGAGAGATAGAGTCATTTCCATACTGGCACACAGTGGCGGGCTTGATGAACTCCCCCTGGTGCAGTTAACAGACTGAGCTGTGAGATGTGACAGCTGACTGGGGCACGGGGGCAAAAGTCACCTGACATCTCCCCAGACCCGGGGAAGGACAGTCCGCCATCAGTCCAGCTCACCTCCCAAGCCAACCCAATTCAACCCACACTGCCCAGGCCTCTCTCTCTCTCTGGCCAAAGCTGTCAGGCCCTTTAGTCGTGATGGTGAGCACATGTTGCGGTTAGCGAAACAGGCCTTTTCTCAAGTGTGTTGGGGTTGGCTATAGTTGCGCCTTCAGCTATAGGATAGTCAGCACATATGTTTTATGAAAGAGACAGTGCTTCATGCCAGCTTCAGTATGTTATGCAGAAATTGCCACAGATAGCTTGTCTTCATGTATTCTCTCCCTCTCCCTCCATCTCTGTGTTTTGAACCACACAAACTATCTCACTAACTCGTTTCATTAGGTTCTGCTTTGCGCATCCACAAATTCCATCGCATCCCCCTGATGCTCAGCACATCACGTTCATGCTCAGTGAGGAACGTGTGAATGATACTAATTCCGTGGTGCTCTTGAGGGAAAGTCACAGTCATTACGATTGCCCACACTGAGCTGGAGCTGGAGAGACATTAGAGTGGACGACGCACGCGTGTGAACGGGCATTATCTTACAGTAGCCTCTTTTCACGAGGTACTGAGGGACGGCGTCCATCGGTGAGCCACATGATCTAACATCCCTGAGCTGAGCGAAAGGGACGAGGCTGGTCTAGTCACTGATGATTCGACGGGCCTTGGATAAATTGAGGCAGAGATCCTCATTTATCCAATTTAAACGCATTGGCGAAAAAAGCTTGTTAGCACTGAAGGCTAACTCAAGTCCCCTACGGCGTTTTTTTTTTGTGTGTGTTGTATTTGCAAGTGTGACTTGAGGAGCTGTGACGTGACATGCCGTGCAGCGTTTTGGGGAGTGTGCCGTATCTGCCATACAGCAGCGCTGCGTCTGTTGTGCTATCTGTGACACAGCATCTGCAGAGGCTCGCCTCAAAATGCATCTCTCTGCCACTTTCACATTTGAACTGATTTACTGACGAGAAATGAGAAAAAGAGAATGACTTTGCAGATAGATATTGTGTTGGCCTGTAACACACATGTGCATACAACATACATACATCACATTAATGTTCGATGAGGATTCAATTAAAAATGATATCCCTTCCCTTCTGCAATATATCACATCTCTGATACTGGATGAATATCCCATAAGGGGAAAATACGGAGAGCCTTGTCAAAATGATGACACACTGCAACTTCATACATATAAATGAATCTATCAGTGGGGATTTGTGTGATATAGTTGGGTGACCATCCACTGAACTGCAGTTGTCCCAATTAGGCCAATGCGGATCTTTACATCAATCTAAATTTATGGGGGCCTATCATCCTTTCCAGGGGAGAAGATTGAACTGAGATTATAGGAACAATAACTCACACCCTAGACTCATAATTCATTCCTCTGTCATGGTCAATTCTCCGATAGACCAGCAGAGGAGAGGGCAAAGCACCAGCCATACATTTCTTTGAATGTCTACAGATCATTAGAAAGTACATATGGGAGCAATCTATTTGCTAAGGTATATAGTGTAAGCTGACACCCTCTGCAGTCTTGTCGTGACCTGACACAGACGCTGTTATGGCAGCTATGTTCAAGCTTGACCTGTCTCACCTCAGGCATTATAACAGTATGCCACACCTAAAAGGAAGACCCTTCTCTCTCTCTGTCAGCAGGGCCTGCTTAGGAAAGCCACATTGCGGACAGGCTGAGAATTAGGATTTTTGAGCCAGTGTACCGCTAAGACTGTGCCCCTGTGTGAGGTCCTGTGAGAGGTGTCGGTGGTAGACAGAGCTCTACTGCTGGGTACTGGGTAACTGCCATATGCCTATCGGAAAGCACGCCAGGTAAACATCTTGTGAAAATTGCTGGATGCTGACTGTTGACATATAAGGCAAAGGCTCGAGTGCGCTAAGTGGATTAAGATGGAGCAGCAATGTGAATTGATAGTCTTTGTGAATGGCCAACCACTCTTTTTTTGTTGTTGCTTTTGTTTCATATATTAAGTTCACTTGTTTTGCTGTTGCTAGTTTAAAAAGCTGTGTTCATTGGTGAATACTGATGAAGTGAACATAGAGGGTTCTATCTGAGCGAGCTCAGCATCAGTAAGAGCATCAGGCTGTGTGTGTGTGTGTGTGTGTGTGTGCTCACATTAACTGACTGGGTGAACATGTTTACAGGGAACCTTTTAAAAGCACGTAAAGCTGTGTTTTGTTTCACAGAGAAGCCTGTCCCCCCTTATAACGCTCTGCAGGGAAAATAACGTGTGACGCTAGCAGCTAAAACCATTCATCTTAAGGCACTGAGTGCACAGGCACATCAGCAGTCGGTGAGCAGAACACCAGCATGCATTTGTACTTCAGGAAAACACCTTAAATAGTATGTGGCTGCCAACACGTGTGTTCAGGTGCTGACAGTCGTCTGGGCAGGAAATGATTGAGCATCAGCGGGGACGGCAACTAACCAACTGCCATGCAATTTTATGTCTGACTTCAGTGTCCAACAATTACCAAGACCACCCCCACCTACCTTCAAGACAGCAGGTTCTCCACAGCCCCGAGTGGGTCATCACTTCTTCATTCTTCTTGCTGGTGTCGTTGTCGTTGGCTGATTTGACCCTGCACACCCCTCTTGAATACAGCCAGTAGTCCGTTCCCACCGCGATTGTCATCAGACTGAACGCGGCGAAAGCCCCCACAGTGGTGATTAGCATTTGAACTCCTCGGTCACACATCATCATTTTGCTTCATTTCAGGAAGAGAAAACGATACGAAGGTACGAAGAGTAATTCAGTGGGGAGAGACGTCCTGGTTTGCTGACGCTTTACACCAAACGACTTCAAAAACACATACCATAATTTCGGAGATGTGAAGGCTTTCTCCCCTGTCGCTGTTGCAGCCTCTCAACTTCTGATATCAGCAGTAAGGGAACTCTAAACGACCGTGTATCAGTTTGCGCCCAAAGCAAGTGTCTTCATATGTTAGACTGGAAGGAAGACGTTTAGAAAAACGTAAAATGCAGATTTACAAAACACATTTCCCACTGTCCACCATACGGTTTGTACCAGAATCACGTTAATTTTGAGAGGGAACCATTGAGGCGGCAAAGAGAAGCATGGATATCATAAACAAATCGACTTTTCTGCGAAAATAATGGCAAGCTACGCCATTATTTTTAATTTATAAACAAAATAATTCGGTAGACATTATTTTCCAAGGTTCCTATACATATAGAGACAAGTATGAAAAGAGCGTCAATAAGAAAACGTTCCTTCTGTTAATCCAGTAAATGCTTATCTTCCGCTGTTAGTCCATCCGTTGTTCTTCAATTATTTTTTTGTGTATTGAAAATCCGATTTTGTGACCAGCGTGTTCACTTGCAGACATTGCCGTCCAATTTTCCCCTTAAGACCCAACGCGTTTGAAAATATGGTATTACTGGAAGCAGCATTTTTAAAGGCACCTTTTAAGGAGTGCTCGTTTAAACTCACATAATCCGAACACTTGTAATTTCTCTGCTGGAGACGACAGCGTTAGTGTCAGTGCCGATGCTGGCTCCAGCAAATGTGTTTTAGGAATGACAGCTCCCACGTTCCTTCCGAATCAGCGGCTCTAAAACAACGCCCACAGAGGCACCGGAGGGAGAGTTGAGCGTTGAAAATGTAGCGCGCTGGCTTCTGTCCGTGGTGCTGAATGGACGGAGCTGCTCGTAATCTCCGAATTTCTCCCTGGCGCTCGCTGCACAGCGCCCCTGGCTCAACCAATGTGCTACTTAGGCCTTCATATGCAAAGATATTGGCAAGTGATGCATGAAGAATGGACCCCGGAGAACAGAAACGTACTTAAAGAGCCACGAACATTTTAATGATTTCTTCATCCGCGAAGACTCCCACATATAAATTGTTCGGTGGAGTTGTTTTTAAAAATATATTGGTGTAGACTAGAGCAATAGCCTACTTGTAGCCTACTGATGAACACAAATAGCAGAGAGTGGTTGTTAATAGCGTCCTTTAACAGGGTCCATTTTATATATTAATTCCAGCTCTTCACGGATCAAAAAACAACATGATGGTATTGGGTGTAGCCTAGCCAAATATTCTGGCGCATCGCAAGAAGCTTTACGAGCACCATTTCAAGTGACTGATAAAAAGTAGCCTATGAGCTCATTTAAAACTTGAATAGACAACACATGATCTGCAATAAGCAGATACTGTAAGACATACAGGCCAACCTTCATTTAGGCCACTCCTTCGCCACTGGAACCAAGGTTCATTTTCTTGACGCTGATATTCAACGTTCTGCCAAAGTAATGCGTTTAGCAGCGTTGTCCTTTTGCCTTGGCATGCTCATTATTGGCTTGCAGTGTTGAACATTCTTTGTACATTCACACCACGGATCTTATCGGGTAAATTTAACAATACTGAAAATCAAATATGTATTTTAATGTAGCCTACTCTGTTAGCAATTTCTGTGAAATCAAAATCGATGTCTAATAACCTAATGCAAAAAGCAATGTGTTTTGAAATCATTTATAAATATATCTTTTTGGTATTGTGACTTACCTAAAGTAAATATAATGGACAATTCATGATACAATTGTTTATTATTACAGTGGAACTGAAACAGTGACAGTCATCAATTGTAGCATGTTTGAAATGGCTGTGGTAATTCTAAGTTAAACTAACTTGATCTCATAATATGATCCTACAGGGGCTTGTTGGAAACATCTCACGACTGAAGTAAAAAGTCGACACAGGCCTGCTGTTAATGTCTTCCCAGGTAAATGTGTAACCAACTGGGGTAACCAACTGAAAATGTCTTCCCAGGTAAAAAGGGTAACCAACTGAAGACAAGGCTTGTCCTTATACATGTTTAGCTTGCGGACAAAGTGTTTTGACCATCTGATAGGCCATGAGTTTTATAGTGAATATTGTGGAAAGGCAGGCGTGCATTTTATTCAAATACAGTTCTTCCCAAGCACTCCTTGACCTGCGGTTGACCCTCTCAAGGTTTTAACATGTATTCCTCAATTGCAAAATATATGAAGGGATTAATTATGCATGTGTGACCCCCACTGCACCACCCCCATTGTCCTGAGCTTGGGGGAACGTCTTTTTCAGAGTTTGTGTCCCATTTACCACTGTGTGTGTGTGTGTGTGTGTGTGTGTGTGTGTGTGTTTGTGTGAGTTAGGCCCTGCAGTGCAGCTGTGAACTGTGTTAACTATTCCATGAATAATGCCGTCTTAATCACATCATAGTTTTAAAACGAAACTGTAATATCTTATAAATTACATTTTTTATGTGACCAGGACTTAAACCTTTTCTGTTCTAAAGCCATTAAAACCTAAGCGATTGGGGGGGTTGTTTCACTGTAATGAACTCAAAACAAAGACTGAAAGACTGAAATAATGAGTGGGACAAGGTGAACAATAACGGTAATGAAACAACATCTGTTTGGGCTAGGATCTGAACTAAGCCTGCTGAGAACTTTGGGATATAAACTATGCAAATCATCTGGATAGACATGGCATACTAAGTATTAGGTCGATGAATCATCCGCGGAGCTAATCTGTAGGGAGAAGAGACATGGAAGGTCTGCTTGACTGACAGTTGAAACTGCATGTACAGTAGCAGTGCGAATGCTGACCGTCGCTTGGTGACGGCCATTCCTGGGCGTTCTTCTACTTTATAGAACGCAGAACACAGCACAGAACGTGGCCACTGGGGTGCTTCTGGTGGCCTGTCAGAACCGCCCATTGTGCCAACTCTGCACTCCGAGTGGGCGTGTGAAAGAAAGACAGCACTGCCAGACTCGGAAACAAAGGCCAGCAATATAGCTTTGATCTCTCTGACTAATCAAGCCTCCCCACGTGATTGAGTGGGAAGTAGTTCTACATATGGTATAAAAATGATAATTCTCTGTGTTTCCCCCCTATAGCCTTTATATGAGCTGACATATCGTTGTTGGTTTTTTTTCCCCTAACAGTCACAGTCGCTCTGTGAGGGATTGATTTTTTCGCTGTAGATGGTGACAGAATGGAGGAAGAATAGACTTGCCATGAAGGAGACTTTTCCCTTGGAGGTCAGAGAAGCCACAGGGCCAATAGAGTTTTAATAGAGCTCAGAGCTCTCAGCTGGCATGATACATTATATATGGAACTTCACTCTCTCTCTCTCTTTCTCTCTTTCTTCTATACGCTTATCAATAGCCTACATGTATGGAAGGTGCACTTTAGAAATATGACAGAATATTCAGGTACCAATAAAACCCCAAGAAACCACTTAGTTGGAGCTTTGCCTGGAATATCTTAAAAATTCCTAAATGCACTCTTTGTATTTTGCATACTAACAAGGCCCTATATCTTACATGAGGCTTTGTAGTAGAACAGCTCTGTTCACAAGTAACCTTTCCTTTACGATCAGCACATTGATCTTACTTGTCCATAGTCTTCAAAAAAAATTGTCAAAGGTTGTGAAATCTTGAAACATCTGTGAAACATTACACCAGGTCACTTATACTAGCTTCCAGTGGTACCTGTGTGACTGCATCAGATTTTAGAGGTGTATATTCAAGGAGGGTAAGTATAAACCAACGTATAAATCAAACCCATTGAACACACTGAATAGGAAGACAGTTTGAGAAGGAGGACAGTTGGAGTCTGGAGGATAACAAGTTGACTATCACTATCCTCATACATCTCAGTCAGCCTAAAGGCCTTTACACATTAAAAACTGAAACTGTACGCAATACATTTGTGTTCTCTCGCAATGCATTTTGCGTTCCCTTGCAATGTCAAAAGCAAGATTCTAAAAATAAATTCCCACCTCTAAAAAGATAATTCCCACCATGGTCCTTCAGGGGCTTCGTAGAAAATATGACCAAAAAAATATTATAATGTGAATGGATGAAGCCTTGTTGTCCATGCCATCTGCATTCACGGCTCTGGATGAATGTCTTGCAACTTGATTAGAAATGATCCTCCTATGACATTTTCTCTTGCCTTGATTGTTGGAGCCAATCAGAATCCTTTTCTTCATTAATCTGCACAGTCCTCTCTGCAGAAGTCGTTCACCCTCTCTTTTTAAAGGGGCATTTCATTTACAGTCATTAACATTCTCCTCTCAGTCCCTTCTTATGGGATCATGAAACAAAAACCGCTAAATGCATTTTAATTTGTTATGCCATAACTAAATGCCTTTGAATCTCCATGTTGCTAGTGTCAGCATGCATATTAAATCTGGGCAAAATCAGAAGGTACTGTCAGACGATGTGACGAGGGGTCCCAGTGTGACCAAGTGTCCACCGTTTAAAATACAACTCTCCAGACGGCCCAAGGACGCCAAGGTGTTCTGCTCGATCGGGACAGGTGGCTAAAGCACCTGGTTGTACCGTCTCCCTTGTTACCGATTCACCTCACATCCAAGTCTGCATCCGAATGTGTGCCACTGTGTTTTACCGTGAAATAAATAACAGGAACAGCGAAGGGAAAGCCGTGTGTCCACTTATTACCTTATCTCATGCGTTAAAACAGGATAATAACCCAGTTTTGGGGCACCTGATCCTGGCCACCAATCTGTTGTCCACCTATATTCTTACACACACACACACACACATACACATGCACACACACACACATACGCACACACACACACACACACACACACATACACACACACAAACAGGCATACACACAAACAGTCAAACAGACAGAATGTGAATGAGAGGGAAAGGAATTAAAAATAAATAAATGCATGAGCAGATAGCCAGGGAGGGCAGGGGAGGAGGCAGCAGCAGCACCCTCTCATCATAAAGTCTGCGTTGGAGAGGCAGCCCTTGCTGACTGTCTTATCTTATTGAAAGGCTCATTAGCATAGAAATGACTTGGGGCAGAGGCGGGGAGCCAGAGCACAGGTAAGAACTCCTTAGCTCTCCTCGCATTAGAGGGGGAGAGAGAGAGAGGGAGAGAGAGAGTAGGGGGGCATAAAGCAGTTGAGAAACTCTGTAAGTCTCTTCACATTAGCTTGGAGGGAGACATGAGGAGAAGGGGACGGCAGAGAAGAGCAGAGGAGAGAGATGACAGGAACAACAACTAAAAAAAAATAAAGAATGAGAGAGAAGTGGGGGGGGGGAGAAAAAAAGGACATGGTTGATGGGGCTGGGCTAAAGAAGAGAATGCTTCTTATCTTTTGGAAAACACAGCATTTTTTTTTTGTCTTGTCATCCAAGCAACATCATTGATTTGGATTGACTTAACAATTGGGCACACATCAGACAATAGAGAACACAACACAATAACAGACATCACTGGCTCACTGTAACACAACCAAAAAGAGCCAAGCAGCACAGCACAGCACAGCACAGTACAGGATTCAGTACAGGACAGCACAGCACAGTACAGGATTCAGTACAGGACAGTAAAGCACAGCTCATGATACAGTACAGAGCTGCACAACACCTCAGGACAATATAACACAAGAAGCACAAAGCAGGGACAGCAGAGAACAATCAGACAACGACGCACCACAACAACGCAACATACTGTAAAACATCAGTGCAATATACTGTGCAACACGGCATAGCACTGTACAGCACACAAACAGGAAAGCCAAAACCATACAACAAAACTCAACACAGAGAGCACAATAAAACATAACACTGTGCAGCATATCACATCTCTGTCAACAACACCCACCACCCATCCACACACTCACTCACACACACACACACACACAAACACCCCCCCCCCCCCAAAAAAAAAAAAAATGCAGTGCAACACAGAAAAGAGAGTGTAACAAATCAGAGTAGCTAAGGCTAGGTGTGCCTCCTCAGCACCCCACCTCTCACCCCTACCCCCACTACAGGTCTCGGGATCCCTCATCCCCTTGTGACCGGACTCTCTGGCCTTCAGCGACAAGCAGCCATGGTCAGCAGAGAGCCTTAGTGAGCAAGAGAGAGAGAGAGGCGTCAGATAAGAAGTCTCCCCTAGCTGGACACTCGCATCAGCAGAAAACAGGAACCCCCTGCTTTGAAGATTCCCACAGAGAGAGTTCCGTAACGCTTTCCAATTAGGGCCCAAAATGGACTCGCTAATGAACATAAACAAAACCTGCTTAGGAGCGCATTGCTTTTAGCCTATAAGCTATATTAGCTATACTGTAATAATTAATAAGGAGCGAGACGCAAAATGGCTTTGTATTTATCTTTGTAATTATTTTCCTTAGGGGAGAACTTTTTCCCTGGGAGAAGGTGTCTGCGTTAGACTGAGACACTGCAGATGACAAGTAAAGGTAGACCTACTGATTCCAGAGCAAAGGAGACAGTTTAATGGCAATGTTATCTCACGATACAGGAAACATGAAGATAAGATGTAAATGAATGCAATGACAATTTTTCTGTCATCACAATTTATTGTAATACCCTATCATTTTTGTGGGCCATTTTCCAAATAAACGTTCCTGGATTGCCTGATGGTTGATTACATGCAGTCATGTCATTTCAGCGATTCTAGGGGTCGAAGAAGAGCACCCTCGCCTTGAAAAATCCATCTTTACTTCAACCGACGAAGACGTAAACAAAACAAAACAAATTGCATTCAAGTGGGACCATTTGCATTTGAATATACGTGATGAGAAAAAAAATAAGCTGCCGGTCAGGCGCTCTCACTCATCATGGCAAACAGTCCCAGGATCCTCTGCGCTGCGGTCGGTGAGGCGCTCTCTCCCGCTCCGAAACCGCAGACGTCAGCAGACGTCACGCTCTGAGAGGGCCATCACTTAGATGATGAGCACTGACCCCCGCAGGGGGGCGAGCACACATGCTCACGCATGTGCCGGGACTTCCGCACCAATATCTATCCTTGTCACCGTGGCGATGGATGTTTTCTCGACAGCCAGTGTGGTGAAGTGGATCGTACACCTCAGGCAAACGGGGGTGGGGGGTTATGAGCTGATTGTAACATCATAAGAGAGAAGGTGTGCTCCCCAGACACCCTTCAACACACACACACACACACACACACACACCCTTCTCCACCCACATCTCACTCCACCCCACCCTACCACCTCCGAACCATCCCACGTCATCTCACTCCACGTCCCTCTCCTGCCTGGTATCAATTTAGTCCGTTTGCATCTGCACAAACTATATAATCAGTGCAATCATTGCCGAAGATTAAGCAATGCTTTTGCGGAATGACTTTATAATTACTCCGAGCAGCAGCTAATGTAATTGAACTGGAATAGGTTGGTGTTGGTGGTGCCTGCAGAGGTTGTGAATGGTTGTGGGTGGGTGGGTGGGGAATAGTGGTTGGGGGAGTGCTTGATGATGAGGTCCACTGGAGTCCAGTGAGGAGTGACAGAGCAGCCTGAATAAACTGCTCTATGTGAGGAACCCTGTGTAAGCTTAGAGAATGTGGGCATAAGGTGTGTATGTGTGTGTGTGTGTGGTGGGGGGGTGACAGTGGGGTGATTAATGTGTCGGGTTCACTCCACCCCAGCTGGGCAAGTGCCCCCTTTTCAGGCCTCTGCCCGTCAGCTCCCCGAGATGGAGATGGATGGGCACGCCAAGGGCAGGGCATTCCAGGAGTCCAGGCCATTCACCAGGACATCATTACCCACTCCCCAGGGGAGCACAGCACACTACTGACCTCTCTACACCCTTAATTACAGGCCCACACAGAATACACACACACACACACACACACACAATGCAAACACATAAAGTAAGTCACCTGAGGCTCTATAATTGGTCATGAGCCCTAACCACACACACACACAATATATTTATATGTTATAACATTCTCCAGAGCACCACATTCAAGTTCATGTTTAATTACACAAAAATGCATACACATACAGTATCTATGAGGTGTGGCTAATGATACTAATAGCTTTGTCGTTTTATAGCTACATCTCATACATACATACATATGCACATATATTCTTTTTTTATTTATTTATTTTAAGTATATTTTTTGGGTTTTTTGCCTTTATTCCGACAGAACAGTGAAGATAGACAGGAAGTGAGTGGGAGAGAGAGAGATGGGGTGGGATCCCCGTGGGCACTTGGACCCGTACATGGTACGGGCGCTGTAGCCTATTTATACATAAAAATTACAGCTCCCCACATAGACACAGAAAGAGTAGAGAGAGGTGCTTTTACTTGGTGGTCAAATATACATCTCTTTGACTTGAGTTTTAGAGCCACACTTTTACATGCATACATACATGCAAACATACATACTTATATACATACAAACACACACACATACATACACACATACATAGACACCTACATACACATACTTACACACACATATACATACATACATACATACATACATACATACATACATACATACTGTACATACATGCATGTATATATACATACATACACAAATACATATAGCTCCCCTCACAGACACAGACTGAGAGAGAGATGTTTTACTTGGTGGCCAAATATACATCTCCTTGTCCTTGTAAGTCACTGAGCATGATGCCCCTGGCAGTGCCTTATCAAACGCAGGCGTGCACCCGCAACAGAAGAGGAAGACAATCCAAATGCAGAGCAGAGAAAGTGAACCCCCGAAGGAGAGCTGTGCCGCGCCGTCACCGCGCCTGCCTCCCCATGCTCCCCTGAGACCACAACCCTGGGAGAGCAAAGGGCCCGTGGGGGAAAGAAAGCTCAGCTCTGTTGCACACAGATAGAGGTTACCAAAGAGAGCCAAAGAGATAGCGGAGGGATGGGATGGGGAAGAAGGGGGGGCATTTTGTTGCTCACAGATGAAGGAGAAAGACAGACAAGAGGAAGAAATAGAGAGAGAGGGATAAGAGAGTGAGAGGGTGTGGTAGGGAGAGAGAGAGAGAGAGGCTGATAGGCTGATATGTAAGAGTAGGAGGCTGATATGAAAGGGCAGTCTGAAGCAAGATGCCAACAAATGAGGAGGGTGATAGTGACTGACAGGCAGACAGAAGCAACGCCGGCGCTAAGCTGACTGACTGACTGACTCCTGAACAGCTTTGGCTGACTCCAGGACAGCTCCAGCATAAGGCTAGCTGACTTACCCTAGCTGACTAGCTGAACAGCTGGCGCAAGGCTAGTTAACTCCAGAGCAGCTCTAACGCTACGCTAGCCGACTTTGGATAGACAATGGCCCAGATGGGGCATCTCTGCGTATAAGGGGGTGGGGGATAGTAGGATACTTATGTAATGGAGCGGACATTCACAGATCTATGGCAGTGCCCCCCAACCCCTGCGTCTGAATGTGGGGTGCATAAAAAGGCAAAATGGGCAGTGAAATGGAGATCGGCACATTTATGCCACCCTGGAGAGAGACTCAGTGGCAGTCTTTTTGCCCACGCACAAACAGATTGTATCTGGGATTTTTACAGCAGTACTCCAACATAACCAGCATTTGTCAAATAAGAAAAAAAAAGAAACTTTTATGAACAGTGAGTGCAATTTAAAGCTGTGGCTATTTCGCTGAAGGCTCCCGAATGCTCCCCACCCGCCACAAACAGCTGCCATTTATCAATTTGTCTTGAGAGATGTGCGGGGGGGGGGGGGGGGGGGGGGCTAGCAGGGCCAGAGAGGTCAACACAAATGTACACTCACCACGCTGCTCCATGTCGAGTGGGTCCGTCGGGTGAGGTCGGAGTGAGAGATGACAGCACAGCTCTGGACCGTAACGTGAGAAAGCAAACAATCCATCAGTCACATGTTTGACATTTTCCATATTGATTAACAGAACAAGGCTTCATATGAACACTAGTTGTGGAGGAGAGGAGAGACTCACTGCCCATCGTCCCAGCTCAACACTGCAAATATCCTTGGGAGAGGAGAGGAAGGGAGCCTGATTATACAGGAGAACTCCACATAGGCAGAGGTGTCTTCAAATTTGGTGAGCACTTACAAACCATAATAAAAATGGTTGTATTATACCTGGCCTACCTTGCATGTTTAGGGGTATTATATAATTTTAGTATTGAATCATGCACTGTATGTAGGCCCTTAAACAATGAACAAATTCATCATGCTTTCAGCCTCCTAGCTTTTAGGCTTTCTGGCCGATGTTGTTGTAGTTTCGAGTCTAGTGAAGGACTAGTGTATGCTTGTCCATACTAGTGTTGTCACGATACCAAAATTAATGTTTCGATACCGATACCAAGTCAAGAATTGCGATTTCGATACTTCTTCGATACTTTTTAAAAAATGTATTTGATTTGGGGGCCCCACCACCTTGACATCATCATCAGTAATATTGAATATACTGTAGTGTGATCATTCACACCAGTGGCCATCCCAGATTCTGCTTGACTCTCTCCACACAAACACACATGGAAAAGGATGGCTTATGTCATAGATAGATAGATAGATAGATCGATAGATACTTTATTGATCCTCAATGGGAAATTCAAGGGTCTCAGTAGCATACAGACATAACACACAACATGCACTTACAACAGAAATGGTAAACATTAGTATAGTATAAACATATAACTAAACTCCACTGTACAATAAAGACAGTAGAAGATAAGATAAGAAACTAACAAAACTAAATACTAAATACACTATATAAGTTAAATTAAGAAAGTCCAATGTGCTTGAGGGTGATCAAGCATAAGACGCTTATAGTGACAGGGCCAGGACTGGTGAGGTGCTAAAGGGAGTGAGTGTCATGGTGAAGGTCTAAAGGTCATATTTCATATATTCTGCATAATTACTAGTAAATATATTTAGCAATTTGAAAACTATTCTAAAACTATAACTATTTTTAAACTATTACACTTAGGCATAACTTTAATGTGGTGTGTAGGTCTAATTGAGTGCACATTGGTGATGTGTGTGTAATTGAGTGCCTGTCACTTTAAGAGATAGCCTACGTGAGAGTAATTGACCTTGTCTCAAGGTTTTTAGTCTAGTGAATAAAAGTTGCACATAGCGCATAAGAATATGTGGATGCAATTAATTATGTTTTGTATGTCATTAGATAAAATAAATGTTCAAATGTACAAGTCGAAGAAAATCTTTCTGGGATCATAGAAGAGATAAGTGTCCTGCAATGTTCATTAATGATTTTAGCGAGCAATAATTGTCAAACGTGACCTGAGCTAGCGGGATAGTTAGCAAGGATCTCTCTTCAGATGTAAAAGTTTGCCATGGTTGCTTAGCCTATTTCTAAATGACATTAAACCCAAATAGTAGGCCCATAGACTGTATGAGTAGGCCTAAATGACCAAAATCCCACAGCCTAGGTAGGTTAGCAACACAAACTTGTGAGATCCAAGTGAGCAAATCAACTTGATATTAGCCTATTATGATGTGTTACCATAGCATCACTTGAACTAGCAGCCGTGTCTCCATGTCTCGCTGTTTAACACGACAGCTGCGCTTACGTGTGTGTGAGGAGAAAAGACGCACAGCCACAGGTTAGGGGAGGAGGCGCTAGAAGCATGCCTTGTGCACACACATGTTACTTCAAAAGAACACGGTCATTCTCAAAAGTATCGATAGCCTACTAATAAAATTAGGCATCGTGACATTTTTAATTTCAGGGTATTGCGATACTTTTGTAGTATCGGTGCACCGTGCAACACTAGTCCATACAGTACTTACACAACCTTACAATACTTACATTAGTGTACTGTAGAGTGGAATAGAGTTGAGTGTTATTTTAAGTATATTAAAGTATATTATTGCCTTTATTATGACAGTGAAGAAACTGACAGGAAGTGAGTGGGAGAGAGAGATGGGGTGGGATCGGAAAATGTCCCGGGTCGGACTCGACTCGAACCCGGGTCCCCGTGGGCATTTGGGCCTGTATGTGGCACAGGCTCTGTAGCCAGTTGTGCCACAGAAGTGAGGTTTAGGTGGTGAGTGTGTCGGTTGGTAGTCAGCGCTGTGAGGTGAATAAACCTTATTCCTCATTCCTTCGCTCACACCTCACATGACAGACGCTGACACCCCTTTATTATGCAGCTGTTGTTCAAGAGAGGTGTGACAATTTCCTACATGTTTCAGTCAGGCTTTTTCCAGACGACTCTGGGCCGGTGGGGGCCTACTCTGGTGTGGACTCAGGCCTGGCTCAGGTGTGGAGAGGAGCTCTTACTGGCTCACCTGCCTCCTGACACCCTGTTGTGAGCGCTGTTGAGAGAGTGTTTACTGCTATCAGAGTGCCGACTTCCATACATGATCATATACTGGTGAAATGGGATGGTCTACTTTTTTCAGAACATGCAAGACGCATTGGCAGGCATAGTTTTCACAAAAAACACACATTATGTTTTGGACAGAAAGATTCTTTTCTAAATCATGTAGTACTACAACCTTTTTATATATATACAGTATTGTGTGTGTGTGTGTGCACGGGGTTGCAGTATGATTGAACAGGGGTCATGTTGCATAATGGTTGCTCGGAAGTAAACATTTATTAACTGAATTTCCTTTCTTTTCATGAGAGTGTATTAGTAAAACACACAGACACAAAAGATAACGCAAAACAAAACTTGTTTACATGACTAATGAAGGATTGCCCTGGGCTAATATTTTGGCAGCGAGCAAGGAATAATAAAGACATAAACAGAATGAGAGGACACACAGGGTAGAAAAACATGACATTACTTTTAAAATCACTCTTAGTCACCAAGGTCTGATGTAATGGTTATTAAATGTCCTATTATCATGAGTGATGGTAGCATAGTGGTTAAGGAGCTGGGCTAGTGTGCAGTAGGCTGAAAGTTGTGGGTTCAATTCCACCGTTGTGCCCTTGAGCAAGGCACATAACCCCAAGTTGCTCCGGGGACAATGTAATCCTTGTAATATAGTTGACATATGTAAGTCACTTTGGACAACAGTGTCTGCTAAATGAATACATGTAAATGTCAGAAAACAACAGAAGCAAAAAACAGAATTCTGCACATTGATTGCTGTTGCTTTTGATTCTTCCTTTCAACATATCATGGAATTCTGATTCATTGATAAATCGCTGTTAGAGTTGTTAAACCATGTTTTTCAAACCAACAAGTAGCTATTATCATCATAAAATAATAAAAAAGGTGAGAAAGTTGACCAACATCCATCAGGTTTGCGCCTTTAAGGAGACGGTGGCGTGTGGAATGAGAAGAGGCTTCCTGGACCTTGAGGGGTGCTTACTGTCGGGGTGGCCTCCTCCTTGAACCCCAGCGGAGGCTGGGCACAGTCAAGCTGCTGATTCTGGGCTTTACTGAGTTCTTCTGCCTCCATGAAATAACGTATCTGCTGACCACACGTCTGACTGTGTGTTTATGTATGTATGACCCCTCTCATTCTCAGGTATAGTGATGACTGTACTGTGCGCTGGTAGCTCTGTGCACCAGTGGTAATAACTCTGCGGGCCGCATCTGTCCCCCCAACATCTCCGCGTGTGTTTTCATTAAAACAGGAGATTGCTTTTTAAATTGTTTTGCTTCCAGAAGACAGGGCGCCACTGCACTTACCACAATTAAAGAAAAAGAAAAAAGATGGCATCCACACATGTGGATGTGCACACACATCTGTCTGTGTGTGTGTGTGTGTGTGTGTGTGTGTTGAATCACATTATAATGCCTTTCTCTTGAACCTTTCTGTATAAAATCCACCAAATGAAATAAAGAACGCAGGCCAGAGGCTTTGTCAGTTTCTTTTTTCGTTGTGTTCCATCATGGACTGAATCTGTCTCTGTGCAGGACCACTGTCTGCTCCCACGGTGTTGTTTTTGCATGCAGGTTTGATCTAATTGTTTTGCTGATAATTAGGATCTTCTTGAAAAAAAAAGAGAAAGTGCGGACAAATAGTGCAAGAGGAGAAAGAACACTAATTGAAGGAAGAACAAAACAGATTTAAATCAATAGAGACTTCCTGACTGTGTGTGAGAGAGAGAGAGAGACTGACAGCAGACAGAGTGAAGGAACAAACACACACCAATCACTCCTAAAGCTTTAATCACAGCCACTGATAAGAGCTAGGAATGTGTTGGTGTTTACGTGCATGTTCATGTGCTAGTAAGGTATCTATAGAAAGTCAGCGTGGCGTCACTGGATGGTCCACCTCTCTAACACTCCCCATGGTCCGTCACGCAAACTCACCCACGTCCACTCACGAGCCCTCGGCCACTCTGGCTGTCTGGAAGACAGCACCACAAGGGTGAACTGCAACGTTGGTCACACGCCATTGAAAGAGAACATCATGTAGCCTCATTGCATTAGCCGCTCATGATGAGAGAGCGCGTCGCAGTAATTACATTACCAGAGTGAATGTAATGGATGTGTTAGACGTGGCGACATTAGCAGCTTGGCATGCGCGTGCTGGAGAGGGTAACGGTATGAGTAACTGGTTTGGATAGATGGCCTTCACTGCATTAGCACAATGGCGAGGGTGCCGTAGGAATCCATCTCTGGCTTCGGAAGCTAAAAGGAGACCTAAGTGTGTGTGTCTCTGTGTGTGTGTGTCTGTGTCTGCGCGCTGATGTAAGAGAATAGATTGTGTGTATGTGTGATATGTTTGAGCGTGTGTGTGTACGTGTGTGAGTGATATGTTTGTGCGTGTGTGTGTACTGTGTGTGTGTGTGTGTGTGTGGGGGGGGGGGGGGGGGTATCATTTTGTTTGCTCAGTGTCCTTATCCACAATCATCATTATTTATGTCCTTTTTTAGTGCTGAGAGCAGGGGGGAGATGCATTCACTCTGTCCCTTTGTCATGGGAGATCATTTTAATTGCCTGTTTTTGACAGCAGTGAAGCAGGGTGAGGGGTGTGTGTGTGGTGTGGTGTGTGTGTGTGTGGGGGGGGGGGGGTGACATGAATGCAGGGGGGTTTAAAAAAAAGAGAGAGAGAGAGAGAGAGAAAGAGAGTCACAAGGCTGCAATCAGACACAATGCCTTTGAGGTACATAATGAGCCTCTGTCAAAAGCAAATAATTTTCGCTGGCCTGTCACAATAAAAGCCTGTGACAAAATGCACTGTCAGCATCAGAGCCTCAGAGAATACACCAAGATGGCTTCTGTTCTTAGACGTGGTGGGATAGTCTCCCTCAACCATGTTTTCTTTCTTCTCTCTCTCTCTCTCTCTCTCTCTGTCTCTCTCTACATCAGACACATTCTCACACACAACATGACGTTTAGCCCTTTTCTGCCTCCCTCTGCTCATCTTTGTCCCAGAGAGTGTCCTCCATCCTAAGAGTGCCCAGGAGATGCAGCAGAAGATGAAGCTCATCCTCTTCATCACAGGAGAGAGGGAAGGAGAAGGGGAAAGAGAGATGGAGAGAGATGCTGAGAGATGGAAAGAGGAGGAGAGACAGAGGGAGAGAGATATGGAAAGAGAGAAATGAAAAAGAGGTTCATGTCATGTTGGGTAGAGGTTGTAGGAGTGGATGCCGTGTGTGTGTGTGTGTGTGTGTGTGTGTGTGTGTGTGTGTGTGTGTGTGTGTGAGAGCACTATGCGTGGCTGCTACTGCTACAGCTGCCACTGCAGGAGAATCGTTTGCTTCCTTACTTGCCGTGGGGCGTGAGAAGAGCAGAGGCTGTATCGCTTCATTTTCTAAACACTCGTTTCTCCAGCTGATAAGATGCTCCGTCTCACAGCAGCAGATAAGGCCAGCTCACAAGCGGCAGTTCAGAACCCCCCCCCCCAGCTCTCTGTCTCCACTGCTCCACATTCAAATGGTTCTTATTGCCATGGCCACTTTAAGAAGGTTGGTGCCAAATCTTTCAGAAAACACACACACACACACACAAACTGATAGCATACTGTATAAGGCCCTAATTGAAATGATGCACAAAATGCAAAGAACTAAGCTATGGTGTGGGAGCATTGAGCTGATCCACTGATGTTTGAGCTTAGGATCTTGTTTATGTTTTTAAATTTCCAAGGGGACCAAGTCACACTACAAAAAATTATATCTTACCAAGTGTTATAATCTTATATTTAGATATTATATTATATTAATGTAAGATAAGATTGAAGATTTAAGACAATTTAAGGTAAATTTACTTACTCCACCGGCAGATCAATTTACTTGTTTTTATGTCTTAATTTAAGTCAAATAATCTTACAAGAAAGCTCAAAGTAAGTATCTTTATCCTAAAAACAATAGTAACTAGATTTTATATCTTAATATAAGATTATTACACTTGGTAAGATATAATTTTTTGCAGTGCAAAGAAGGTTGACTTTGCACTTTGCCTTCCATTTCAATTAAGGTCCACATAATAGAATGTAGATTAGGATACATGATGTGATGGGAGGAAGTGACAGTCCCAGCAAACTGAACACCTTCAACACACCAGTAGTAAGGCTGCCTTGAATGAGACTCCCACACTGGTTGCCAGTCAACACACTTCTCTAAACATCTTTAAAAAAAAAATCTATCGAGATGTTCCCCCTCATCTTTGTTCATATGTGTGGCATTTGATTTGTTTACGCACTGTGCACACGCACTGTATGTGAGTGACAGCTAACACGTGTTAAAACACTACACTGATAATTCTGAAAACAAATAAAAATGGCCAAATGTAATTTGGCCTTCCATAATGGCTTGGGTTTTGGGAACATGTTTATATTTTTCAAGATATTCCCCAGGATTATGGACTGAGCACCTTTCTTTGGGGTGGAACGAGCCTACTGAAAACACCTACAACAAATTACTGTATGCTGATGATGCGTTCCCATAAACAGTAGATCTGAGCAGATGTTGGGCAGGTGTCATAGCCTTAAGACCCTATAGAGGCCAATAGAAAGGACTGTAAACATCATTAAGTTTGCATATTGGAGTGTTTTCCTTTTTATATATATCACATCCTTCCGTTCTTACTGCTAAATGAAGTGCTACAACCAAGACGTCCTTTTTAGCGGTGTTTGTACCTTGAGGCGAGGTCATAAAAACAGCAATTACTAGGTTGTAAATAAAGCTGTGAAATGTTATCACACTGTCCGCTGAACTTCCAGCTTTGATTGTTTCAGACTCTCCTTTTTTGGCTCTAACCCTTCACACACCCTGCACATAGAACACACACACACACACAGTCAAAAGCAGAGACACATGCACTAAACACACACACACAGTGCCATGCTATAGCACTGGGTCACTATGGATCATTTGGGAAAAGAAACACTACTAAGTAAATGCTATTTTTCAACATTTAACACACTCTCCGGATTATCCCCTGTTATATTCCAAGCTATGACATTCAAAGACAGAGCAGAATCAAACAGAGTAAAAAAAAATCTCATTACCCTTCGTAAATACCCTATTTACTGCCATTGAAGAAATATTTGATGGTATTGCGGTTTGATATTAAATCCTCCATCTATGAGCCCCCTGTTGTCACACTGTAATTGCCTGAGCCAACAGACTCTCATATAGTTTTATTTGGTTGTTTGATTATGGTATCGATCAATAGACAGCTCAAGTCTTCTCTACAGGGAGAAGATGGGTCTTAAAGTGTATTATAAGCAGTTCTTGGCAAGGATGCAGGGTATATAAAGTTAAGTGTTGACAGCCTCTACAAGCACACATGCCTGCGCACACTGACAAACACACACGCAAAACACTGCATTGCAAATGCTTATTAGTCCAAACACACACACAAACCACTGTAAATGCTTATTAGTGCATTGATAAGAGAGCAGGTGAGCAGATTAACAGACAAATAATTTTGAAATGCAGTCACATATAGGAAATACATGGACGGATGGAGAGAGAGAAAGAGAGAGAGCTATCAATCCAACACCTATGTAGAAAGGGAGAGACCATTTATGGGGGCATTGATTTATTTGCATCTAATCTCTGGTCCATAGTCATTGCATTTTTCACAATATATCTCACATACATATCTCGAATATGTTTAAACAAATATACATGTGTATCTCACCATATTTACATGAGAAAAATGCAAAAATAATAACTGTCAAATAACATTTACAAAACACAGGAAATATGAATAAATCAGCCTAAATACTCAAACAGCCATGCATAGAGTTGCCACAAAACAGTACTCATCAAAAACAAAATGCATGTCAACTAAAAAAAGAAAAGGAAAGAAGCTCAAACATAGAATGTGGCTTACATTTATATTTAAATATATACACACAAACAAAAAAATCCATGACTCATCTTAGCACAGAGAACCGTGTTCTCATATGGCACAACAATGTATGGTCGAGTGAAACAGAACATTCTGGAATGTCGCAGCAATTAGTTTCCTGTCCATATTTAAGGTATTAATGTAAGGGATGAGAAAATGGCAAAGTCATCCATATGACTCACTTAAATAAAGTAAAAATAAAGCACAGCAATATTTAAATCTTGCTCATGTCTGTAATTTGAAGAGACTGTATTTTCCCTCTTGCATAGGTACAATACATATATACATTATTTTGACTTATTTGTTTAAAACCAAGACCTGGATTTATAGGCAATGCGACATGAAATCATGTTTTGTGAGCTTAGACAGAGTCAGTATAAGATGGCAGACAGGGCTTCAAACCTTTTAAGAAGTCTTGCACTACATGTGCCTCTCACTACAAAATCTAAAGTAATATAAGGAACTATGATCTATTTTAATCTTACAGATCACGCTACAACAACAACAGAATACTCTTAAAATTATAGGTAAGATTCTCAGTCTTCATCTAATTTCATTTTCTGAAATACTGATTTAAAAAGCAGTGTGTGTGTGTGTGTGTTTATGGAGATGTGTGTCTGTGTCCTGCAAAGTCACACGACATGTATAATAATATTTTGGTTTAATAGGCTGGATCCAGTAAATTAAGCATTAGCTCAATACACAGGCTGCTTAGATGGAGAGCAAGCAGAGGGGAAAATAATGAACTGCAAATAAATAATTGAGGACAGCATTGTTTTTTGTTTTTCAAATTGCTCACTTGGGGTTAGTCACGCTTGTTCCTCATTTGCCGCAGAGCCAGCAATTCCTGTCGGGATTAACACCAGCGACACATCCAATTTAGCAGGACTAGGTAACAGAGACAATCTCCAGCATACTTGACCAGAGAGGAGAGAGAAGAGGAGGGTTTTACTGCAACCAGACAGACCTAGGCCTCGCCAATAACAATGTCTGCTACTGTCTACTGTCAGACGACTTCACTCATAGCCCCAACTCCCCCAATATTCTGACTGGGTCCATCCCTGAGTCCCACCAGTGTTCCTGGTACTTTTCCGTTGGCAACTGCCCCCCGCCCCCTCTCTCTCTCTCCCCCGAGCTTCAACAGACAGACCGATTGTTGTGACAGGCAGACAAATACATAGAGACGGACAGTCAGTCAGTCAGTCAGGCTTCTTGAGGTCTCGGGCGAGTCCGGCGAGTGAGTCCCTCTAGGCCTGGACCTCGTACTCGGGGTTGGTGTAGGAGAAGCCCAGGAACTCGTCCTGGTCCAGGTTCATGATGAAGAGCTTGTCGGTAGGCGTCAGCTCCGTGGGCATCTTGGTGAACTCGCGGTCAAAGTTGCAGGTGTCCCGGCTATTTTTCTACATCAGAGAACAAGAGTGGAGGAAGAGGAAGTAGTAGAAGAAGAAGAGGAAGTAGAA
The DNA here is from genome assembly GCF_018492685.1 of Alosa sapidissima. Lineage (NCBI taxonomy): Eukaryota > Metazoa > Chordata > Actinopteri > Clupeiformes > Clupeidae > Alosa > Alosa sapidissima. The sequence goes on along the minus strand of NC_055959.1, from coordinate 8,387,208 downwards.
GAAGATAAAGAGGAAGATGAAGAGGAAGCAGAAGGAAGATGAAAAAAAGGAAGATGAAGAAGAAAAAGAATAGGAAGATGATAAAGATGAAAAAGAAGAGGAAGGATACAGAGAGAGAAAGAGATAGATAGATAAAGAGAAATGGAAAGACCAATAGAGAACGAAGGATTGAGAAGAATCAAGATGGAACAGATAGGTAGAAAGAAGAAGAGACAGAACACAGGGAAAGCAAGGGAAAGATAGGGAAAAAACGAGAGGAAAAAGTGGTGATGAAGAGTGTGGTGAACAAACTGACATAGGCTAACCCAATACACTGTGTTCCCACGGTCACAGTTGAGGCAGGAATCACTTTCCAGGTAAGAAACTTCAAGTCCCTTGGAGCCCACTTTCAACATGAACCCTTCATGATGGAATGAGTCCACCAAGAGGAGTGTGTGGGGAAAGATGGAGGAAAGGAAGAAAGAAAGAAAGAAAGAAAGAAAGAAAGAAAGATGCAGCCTTGGGCAGAGTGCTGACCCGTGTCAAAGTGAGGTCAGTGAATCATAGTGCGGGGGAAACATTTGTGGTGGGGGGCGGCCATTGCTACTGAGGACAGACTCACAGAGATAGCACCTCTCAGACAGGAAACACACAGTCATGATGATTAGGCATGATGTGTGTGTGTGTATGAGTGTGAGAGAGAATGTGTGTATGTGTGTGTAAGTGTGTATATGTGAGTGAGAGAGAGAAAGTGAGAGAATGTGTGTGTGTGTATGTGTGTGAGAGAGAGAGGGAGAAAGGGGAGAGTGAGTGGGAGAGAGAGAGAGAGAGAGAGTTTGAGTGTTTGTCTGTGAGAGAGGACAGAGAATGGGCGCGTGGTAACACAGTCGGGAGTGAGTAATTAAAGTACTTCTTCCCAAGATGCTCTGTTGAGCGTGGGCAGCACTGTCCCTCGCTCCCCCTCTCCTTTTGAGCGAGCAGGAACAGACAGTGTGTTGGCTCGCAGCCTTGTTCTTACAGGAGGATTCCACATCCACACTCCCTTGTGCTGCTTCAGTCCTGTGTTCTAAGCCTGCCTCGTCTGATGTAGAAGTGTGTGTGTGTGTGTGTGTGTGTGTGTAGGGGGGGTGGGGTAGGGGCGGTGGGTGGGGGTTGGTGGCGGGGTTGGTGTTCTGGTTTGAGACATTTTTAATGCACTGCTTGGCAATGTAAATCCACAGAGAGTGCATGTAAGAGGGGGGTGGGGGGGCCATAGAACTGTGTGGGGTGCGGGGGAGGGGTTGTATACTGAAGGTGATAGAACTGAGCAGAGATCTTAACACCTGTAGAACCTTCTTAAGACCCCCCCCCCCCCCCACACACACACACAACCTATAATATATCTCTACACATTCTCCTGTGGCGGTGACATTTCATGGAATATCATCTGAAACGCACATCCACCAGGCAGAGAGAGCATAAGAGAAGCTCAGAAGCTCTTTCAGAGCTACAGTGAAGCATGCTGATGGTCTACTAAGAAAAAACAGCACTGCTGTCATGTGACATTACCATGGCTGTGGATGTGGAGTTCTGCACATACCCATGGGGCATGTGGTTGTGTATTTGTATGAGTGTGTGGGTATGGCGGGGGAAGCAGATGTGTATATGTGTGTGTGTGTGTGTGGGGGGGGGTAGCTCATGTGGTGGCAGCTGGATGATAGGCTGCAGAGACGTTGGGTTACGGATGGGAGAACATCTCTCTAGCTCGCGGCTCAGGGTGGGGGTAGCTGTGGAGAGCTGGGGGGGGGGGGGGGGGCGCGAGGCTGCTTCTGATCACACAGTACTGCCGAACGTTTCTGCAGAGAAACCCAGACGCTACACACAGCTGTGGTCCGTCCATATGGAACTCTGCTGCAGTTTCTTTATTTATTTGTTCATTCCTACATTTCAAGGGGGTGTCCAAAAAGCTCATCCCTGATCTCATGTGACGTCGTAGCTCCAGGGTTGTACATCATGCAAGCGAGATCACATTTGATGTAACTGACTATGTGCTGTTGCTGATCAGTCATGTACATCAGGGATGTCTGGTGTATTACTGCTCCTGAAAAATCTGAAAGCACATTAAGTCTAGAACGACTAGAGGCCCAGTTCTATCATTCGCCCATACTACAGTATCTGTATGCAATATCAGTGCTTTGGTTAGTTCTGTGGTGGTTGGCCACAAAGAGACTCTCCTACTGGCCACCTTGTGTTTCCTTTGTGTGATCGGTTTTGAGTTTGATGTTTGAACAGGTAGACAGCAGGGATTGTACTTTTTTTACGGTGTTAAAAAAATGGCAAAGGTTCATTGCTTGCAGATGGCTTCCTCTGACAGTCTGATGTTCACAGGCGTCCATTCAAGTTTTTTGAATATAAATCACTGAAATGCTTGTAGCTTTTTGTTTTGTTTTGTTTTGTTTTGAGGGGGAGGGGTGGGGGGGTTGGCATACTGGAAGAACAAAGACAAAAAGCATGCGACAGAAGGTGCCAAAGAAGATGCAACAGCGGCAACAGAGCGACTCTGCGGCAGTCACACACACAGATCCCCTCAAACGAGAGGCCCCGCAGTAGACAGACCAACTAGCCGAGCTCAGAGAGCGCTATGCAGATCACAACAGGAGCGAGAGAAAGAGAAAGAACACAAACAAGATCAGAGGAGGGAGGACAAAGACAAAGCCATCTTCAGAAACAACAGAGAGAGAGAGGAGAGGAAAAAGGGAAGCCAACACGCTGCCTCCACATTGGACAGAAACTAAAGACAGCCATGGCGGAAGAAAAAGCAATTGCATTCCTTACCTACCCTCTTGTCCCTCCCCCCCCACCATCCAAAGCCACATCCCCCGATTGTGAGGTCATTAGGCAGCCTCTGCTCTCCCTGCACCTAGGCATCTCCCATGGCAACCCAGAAATCCACCAGCCCCAGTCAGATTCATGGGCATACAGAATCGCGAGGCATGCAGATAGCTAGCAATCAGGCTTCTCTGTGCATCTGCTCTGTATAAAAGGCAGAAAGTTCTGAGGGGGAAGCTTTTCTTTGCAATCCCAGTTAAAGTGTGCATTTGAAACATGCCTGAAGAAGGGTTCACTGAGCATCTCTCCATATGGCTCATGGTGCAAGCAAAGCCTCTTCATGCTTTAAACTGATTGTAGATGCATTCTGGTCATTCATCTAATACAACTATATATGACATGCAGTTGACTTACCCAGAATGAGCTACCGAGGAGGAAAAGGTTCATTAAAGTTATGCTGGACACAAGTTAGATGTGCGTTAGACAAGAAGGTAAATCACGCAAGTTGTTTTCGACCAAATTGTTTCTTACAGCTAATGGCAACAATCAGTTCATGAAACCTGAAAATTCCACCTAAGGTGAGTGAATTTAGCTTAGCATTCCAACAAAGTATTGTATTCTGCACACTGGAGAAGTCTTAAAGGATTGCAAGGTCTCAGTTTGCAGGAAGTCCAAAATGAAGATAAAGACTCGAAGAGGATATATAAAAGACATACCAAACCAGCACCAACACGCTGTACATACATGAGGCAAAAATTATGGAAGCAGGTGCACAGTTAACTATGAAAATAATTAAGCATCCCGAAAAAATGGCACATCTCACTGCAGAGCAGTACACAAACCACAGCCCTGCTGTTCCCATTCACCTTCAGCTCTTGGGCATGAATGAAACTGCGATTGAAATCTGTTGCCTGTAGTTCTGTACTAGATAAGCAGTGCCAGATACAGGCTGGAAGCCCCCCCTCACACACACCCTTCAAAAAACCCTAAAAAAAACCTGGAAGATTGTGGTAGAGGTTGCCATTGAGTGAGAAAAGGAGGAATAAAAAAAGAGAGAGAAAAAAAAAAATCACTGTACACGAGGAAGCCCCGTTCCAATCCAAGGTGCTGGATCTGGCTGGGCTTTACTGCACATCTTGATTCTTTAATTTCTCTCTCCTCTGGCGAGGCACGCGGTCTTTTCAAGAAAGAGCGGATTAGCGTCGCGCTGATGTCAGTGGAGGCGCCGCACGGCGGTATCAAACGCTGACCTGTTTTCGGCAGATAAGGCCGCCACACTTTGTGCTAACCGACTCATTTTAATTTGAGGCTGCGACATTCAGAATTAATTAACGCTCATGCGCTAAAGGAAAAAAAAAACAGCTTCCTTCACTGCATGTGCACACAGTAAAGTTAGTTAGGGCTATACACATCACTCACAGATAAGTGAGGGAAACACACACACACTCCCTCTCTCTCTCTCACTCTCTCACACAGACACACTAACAAGTTTTAAAAATATTTTGACAGTACTGACTGAATGGACAACCACTATAATTCCACAGCTTAGTGATTTCTCAGCTGTGGAAACATGAAATGAAATGGGCACCAATGAACACGTCCACGCCATCACATCCTAATTCACCTTGATCAATAGCATCAATAGTGGCATCCCTGCAAAGTCACCAAGGATTCATGCCCTGGCTTTTCCCTCCCTCCGGCCCCGAGTATGAGCGGTGCAGGTGCTGCATGCTATTGAGCGGACAGGAACATCACGTAAATGTGCTCATGTTAAGTGGCAGCTATGAAATATTCAGAGACAGGGCCGTGCCGCATGCTCAGCATGGCTGAGGCGTACAGTAGCATTCGAAATGGGGGATGAGGGTCGCCGCAGCCTCCTTGGCCACCATCTGAATGGAGGACCCAACATCGCTCCAAAACGAACAGATGGGTTCACTGACAAAAAAGACAAGAAAGTGAATGTGACGTACACAGGCAGAATACTACTGATGATGCATACTGAATCGTTTACCTGAGAGTGAAAACTGAACCAATAACAAAAGGGTTATCTTTTACACACAGAAAATACAGAAACATCCATTTGTGTTTAGTTTTTATTTTAATGTATATATTTTTTTCTGGAAAATACTTTGGCACATAAAAAGCATTTTGAGATATATAATACAAAGCACACATCATAGCCTGAAGAACTCATCGAAGCACTAATAAGTCAAACATACTGAATTATGGAATCTCAGATTTTAGTTAGTAATTCATGCACAAAGCTTTTCCATTGTCTACGTGCATCTCAGAATGCATAACCGGTATAGAAAACACATACCATCTATGAACTTTTTTTTTCAATACTGACCACAATGAATACACGAAATTAACCAACATTTGACACAATTTTATATAGGTATTTTGTTGTTTTTCAGACATTTACAAAAAATATCAAAGCCCTAGTATAAACTACACACTGCTTTTTGGCAGAGATGAGAGATGCATTTTACACAAAGAAACCAACAAGAGTTGACCTTCTCTTGAACTGTTAAACTGGACAAATCTCTTCCTATACGTTCCTGACCTATAGCTATACACAAAATCACTAAAGACCTCCTCTTGTGACAAGCCGTTTCTTGTGAGACTGCACACTTCCCTGAACGTCCACGATGAACTTAAGATATGAAGCACCAAATACGTATAGATCTCCAGTAAAAACCATTGGCCACCAATCAGGAGATAACTGCTAAAGCACTACATCACATATCCTTGGGCCTATTTCCCCTAAAAACGATGGCGGTGCCATGACCAATGTTACATATTAGAGAGGATTAAAGTGTCATTTTGAAACACTAACAGCGTACGTCTAGAGACTGAAGTCTCAGGGGACCGATTGCCAAACCGTTCATAGGTGGGTCTGTCCAGTTATATCTGGTGCAGTTGTCGTTAGTGGGTACCCGTTATTGCTAGTGTAGGTATAGCTAAAGCAACTGAACTGTCCATGCCTTCTAATCTAAGCTGTCCACCACAGTCAAATTTGTACAGTAGTTGGGCTTACAGTACAAACACAGAAGCACAGTGAGCGCTAGCCACACACACATTTAAGCCTCAAGGTGCTCAACTCGAGAGCAGGGTTTGCCTGCCTTAGCAGTGATGACCGTGCAAGACCAGTGAATGCCAACACAACACCATAGCTTTGTTTCCAAATCTCTACAAATAATTTAGTTTACATCTCTGTGACGTTGGTCATCATATGCCAAATGCAAAACTGGACAATTTACGGTAAGGTCATCAGACTAGCTGGTCATAGATGTCATCGATGTAGCCTACACTGAGCAGTCAGCGGCATCCCTCCACTTAGGGGGAAGAATTGTTGTCGTATTCTGACCTCTATGGTTTCAAGCGGCGGTCTCTTTCTGAGCATGCCGGCGGCGGGTGCCACGTGAGCGAGCGAGCGAGTCCCGTTGCCGTAGGAGCCCAGGCGTGGTGAGCGCAGATAACGGCTTATCGGCTAGACGAGGCCCTACTCTCACACACAGAGCCAGAATGGCAACTAATGGGGAACTCAGAAACAACTTCTTATCCCAACGTATACCGCTGCCACGCTCATGTTTGTAGAGGAACTGGATAGAGGGTGGCGGCGGCGGCGGCGGCGGCGGCGGGGGGGGGGGATGTGTCGTTGCTGTGAGTCGCCAGGCTTGCAGTTTGACCTTTAATCAAAAATGATATCTGCTGCGTCTAGTTCTTCATCCTCTAATCCGGTACTATATTTGTTACCTTTTCCCTTCAACCTATCCATGTGGCTTGCTCTGCTCACAAGGAGGAGGTAGCTGATGTTGATTATGTCTGTCGGACACCTCAAAAACACGCATAAAGGTGTTTTAAAAATAAAAGAGGTGCTAGAGGGCTAAGGTGTGTGTGTGTGTGTGTGTGGGGGTGGGGGGTCAGATGAAAGGCTGTGGTTAAGTGAAGGGAGATGGGGGGGGGGGGGGGGGGGGGGGTATTGGCTGATGGTGTCGCTACGCAGAAGCAAAGGAAGCAGATCACCACACCACAAGAGGCACACACCCACGCAAGCACTGCAAGACAGCATAAACACACACTTTCACACACGCATGTGTACACACACACGCACATACGCACATACTAGACACACTGCCACACGCATCCACACTCACACATACACACACAGCTGGATAGATGCATCCTGTAAACATCACCTTACTCATGCTTATTCAAAAAAAGGAAAAAATAAACAGCTAATTACTCATTTCTTATCATCTGCCACGTACTCAGGATATGACGAGAAACAGGAATACCCTTTCAGCTTGCAGTAACTACAGCACCTAACTTATAAAAGCTATTTGATTATTTCAAATGGGGAAACCATGCAAAACAAAAATAGTAAAATAGAGACTGAATTTCTACAGACTATGTTGTCTATCTGCACCTAACACAGGAAGGGTTAAAAAAAAAAAAAAACACACACACAACTTTATACAAATAGTTTAGATACCAGTGTGTGGTAGCGTATCAAGATAATAGTTAGAGTGATTATAGAGTGGCTCTGTTGAGATGATCATCAGAAGATGAACATGGGTCTGCTATAGCACTGGACCAAAAAGATCTGTCCACATGGCTATCTGGTCACCTAGTAAGGGAGGTCATGGGATGAACTTGCGTGCTATAGGTGTCATTTAAGCAGTGAGTGGTGCAAGCAATTTGTGCTAGCTAATCAATTGAATCATGAAGACATGGTATGTTGATACTCTGGTATCAAGCTCTAGGATAATATAGGCATACACACATAGTACATTTGACTACATCATCATGGAGGGTATAGCTCATTTTTTCCCCCCCATGAATGAAAGTGAAGCAGTTGATGGCGATTTATATACTTCAATGGTGCTAGTCGCAAGTATATAAATAGATGGAGGTGCTGTTTTGTGTTGAAGGGATGCACTGTGTGGTGATGGTGGGGGTGGTTCGGTGGTTGGTTTGGGGTGATGTTTGGTGGCAGCGGAGGTGGTGAAGATGAGGAGGGATGAGGAAGGCGTGGCTGGCCCTTAGCTCTCGACCGCGCCAGATGGAAACTCGGGGTTTATGAAGGAAAAGCCCTCGAACTCGTCCTGGTCGAGGTTCATGATGACCTCCTGGTCAGGCGGGGTGAGGACCGGAGGGTGACGGGTGAAAAAGCGGTCAAAGTTCTCCGCGTCCCGGCCGCACTGCAGGAGGGGAAACAAAACAAGGAAAGACAAAAAGAAAAAGAGAAGAATGTAATGGAGGGAGGGAATGATTTGCATGAAAGGCAGAGGTAGATAGATAGAGGGGGAATGAGAGAAATAGAGCGAAAGAGAGAGGACATTAAGTGAAACAGCAAAAATGCATGACTGTAAATGATACAGGCCAGTTTCCCATACCTGGATTAAGTAGACATAGATGTTTTTTTTTATGGAAATCTCCACTGAAGTTCTCTTTTAATCTAGGACTAATTTTAATCCATGTATGAGAAACTGGTACAACATGTACATCATGTCTCATGTTTCAGACCAATAATGTGAAATCACACCACACCACATCACATCACAGACATCACAAGCATGTTATGGTGGACACATACAATATACTGGGAGATGGACACCAGTGACGTAATGCAACAAACATAGACACTGATAACCGATGTCCAATCAAAATGACTCATGAGGTCCTCATCTTTTGTGTGCGTATGCTAGCAGCACAGAGGGGAGGCATGGTGACACATACATACACACACACACACACATAGATGTGTGAGAAGGAGACGCATGGCTGGTTGATGAGGGAGTGTGTCAGCATCAGAATCAACTTCAGAGAGGGTCGCAAAGGGAAAGGTCATCTACAGAGCTGTTCAAATAAAAGAGAAATTCCCTGGCATCCCATAGCCTAACACGTGGCTGTTTTGGCCATGTCAGAAATTTGCCAAATTTCTGACATGGTCAACAACCGTAGGAGTTCCCAAGGAATTACTTTTTTTTGTTGAAAAACCAGTCTGTGGAGAGTTCTTTCCATTTGCAACCTGGGACATGTGGGAGAGAAGATACTGATGGCTTTTTCCCACTGTAGAAACTGACTCACCACAGGACCAGAAGTACAGTATACCAAATCTACCACGTCCTGTCACAGACACGGAGTGATTGCTTGAGTGCAGCATTGGTCCTTCAGTAAACAGCTTCTCGGTTAAACATTTCAGCATTTCCCCCCACAACGACTTAGAGAACAGCTAAACACACTTATCTCTGTGAGAATCAACACCATGGTCTTGGTATTGAGAACAGCTTGGTTGACCATACATTTAGGATTGCTACAGTACAGGCCAAAAGTTTGGACACACCTTCTCATTTCAATGCGTTTTCTTTATTTTCATGACTATTTACATTGTACTATTGACCTGTACTGTATGTTGGCTGAACGCCTGGGTAACAAAGTGGACACACACATGTGATGTGTCAAAGGTAGCCACTGACCAGTAGGATGCACTATAAACCCAACACATGAACGCATGCATTATTCCTGTGTGTGTGTGTGTGTGTGTGTGTGTGTTGGATTGTTGGCTTTTTTCCACACTAATCGGATGTAAACAATGTACACCAGCTGTCAACCCATTCCAAATACGGACTCAGCAGACTTTTTATGAGGTAGGAATTGTCATCATGTTGAATGTATTTCAAGTGCACACTGACGCACTCTCTTTCACACACACACACACACACACAGGTCAGATATTCCACTGCAGATGGCATGAACTCCATTTAATAATGTAGGCCTGTCTGTACTTTAACCAGTGAGGTTTGTTCTTTTTTTTTATAATTATTTTTTATTATTTTCATCAAGAAGTAATACATATACCAGCATATACTGTGTAACTTCATATCACCATCAAAATACAAATCGTACTAGTAACAGTACTCCTTTACTCCACAGGATCTTAACCCACACTCATGCATGGTCATACAGTACTCATACATTCACATACACACCTTCCCAGCCATACACATACAGTGCTCTCCATACTACCACTCACCCACATATACCACTTAGTCTGAATCTTTCCAATGCTTTAAAATTATTTTTTTGTATACTAAAGAGGAGAAGAGGACCATCCATCCAATGGGGTATTTTAGCCTGGCTGTGTTTTGAAAAATACTGTTTAAGACCGTAAATTCAATCCTGATTCTACAAGTGTTGGTCATCCATTTTTGTATCTCTAACCAACCCTTGTGGGCAGCCGTGGCCCACTGGTTAGCACTCTGGACTTGTAACCGGACTTGGACTTGTAACCGAGCTTCACCTCACTGTGTGCTGTTTGTGTTTCACTAATTCACCGATTGGGTTAAAATGCAGAGACCAAATTTCCCTCACAGGATCAAAAAAGTATATATATATATGCCACATTTTACACAAACAGGGGAGAAAGATGCATCGAATTTATTTATTTTTGTGTAGTGTATTTTTGTTTAGTGTAGTATATTCTTGTCATAAGTTTGTACTGTATGAGACGCAGATTCTCATTGGTGGTAATGGTGTTGGTTGTATTTAAGCAATCTTTCCAGGTTATATTAGAGTTTTTTTATTTTAAGATCTTTGTTCCAACCCTCATATATTTTTTGGAGTGAATAATTGTCTGCCTGTGCTTCTATAAGGTGTTTGTATACTTTCCCTATTAATTTTTTGTTTTCTCCTGAGTCAAGTAATAACCTCTGAGTAGCTGAGGGTTCTGTAGGCCTATTATAGTTCAAATCAATGTTATCTGTTAACCAGCTCTTTAATTGAAGATATCTAAAAAGTTCCTTATTAGTTAAGTTGAATTCTATTACCAATTGTTCAAATGACTTTATATTGTGAGACACACAGCCAGTGAGGTTTGTTCTTTGCACTAGGACTCCCTCAGCATGCATGGAGAGAAACTGACTGTGGCTGATCTGAGGACTGTGGCTGATCTGAGGACTATGGCTGATCTGGTGGCTGATCTGGGGACTGTGGCTGATCTGGGGACTGTGGCTGATCTAGTAGCTGATCTGGGGACTGTGGCTGATCTGGTAGCTGATCTGAGGACTGTGGCTGATCTGGTAGCTGATCTGGAGACTTTGGCTGATCTGGTAGCTGATCTGGAGACTGTGGCTGATCTGGTGACTGATCTGTGGACTGTGGCTGATCTGGGGACTGTGGCTGATCTGGGGACTGATCTGGGGACTGTGGCTGATCTGGGGACTGTGGCTGATCTGGGGACTGATCTGGGGACTGTGGCTGATCTGGGGACTGTGGCTGATCTGGGGGCTGATCTGGGGACTGTGGCTGATCTGGGGACTGTGGCTGATCTGGGGACTGATCTGGTAGCTGATCTGGTGACTGATCTGTGGACTGTGGCTGATCTGGTGACTGATCTGTGGACTGTGGCTGATCTGGTAGCTGATCTGGTGGCTGATCTGAGGATCCTTCCTTCCTTTTTTTTCCATTCCAACCCCTCTTTCCTTCCACTCCACCTGTTTTCTTCCCAGAGCAAAGGCCTATCCGCTCACTGCCCATTTGTGACATGATGACATTCAGATGGGCCAGTTGAACACTGCAACTGTTTACAGCATGAATATATGGCATTGTTGCATTTGTTAGCTTCTGAGCAAGTAGCTAATTACGATCTGCATGCACTTGCATAACTGCTCAAACCAATTAAGTGGTGCATCATCGTTCTCAATGTTTATGATACATTGGTTGCATTATAGCCTAGAAATCTAGACGCACCCTAGCGGCAGCAAATTACATTTGCTGCCAGGGCTAGTCTAGCAACTCTCCATTGGTTTGTGAGCTCGAAAAATTAAACTTCCATCAGGCCAATCAAATCATGTATAGAGTCGTTAGGCGGGCTTAACATAATGATTGATGGCAGAGTTGCAACGGTTTGGCTTGAATTTCCTGCTACTTGAAAACAATTAGATAATGATAAAAAGATGAAAGATAAAAAGATAAAAGATAATGTTGCTGTTGGCGAAGCTGTGTGACACGAGTTAAGCTTTTATTAAGTTGGCAGAAGTTTGAACTAGCCAGCTAGCTCCGTTGGTGGGAAACGCATGGGACTCATAGCGCTGTCCTATTGCGTGCAGAGGGAATTTGAAAGACAACCGATTATCCCGCCCCTCGGACTTAGCACTGCGAACGGTGAGTGCCCAGACCCTTCTTTTTAATGTGGGTCTGGCTCGTCAGGCTAGTTGCATTAAGCTATACAGCACAGTTGTCTGAATAACACAGCTGCTTTGTCATTTCCAATTTTTTTCCCCCCCACAACCCGATACTGTGGTGAGGAGCAGGGTCTGTCTGCGGCTCAGCATGAGCGCGCGCGCGCGTGTGTGTGTGTGTGTGTGTGTGTGTGTGTGTGTGTGTGTGTGTGTGTGTGTGTGTGTGTTTCAGGCTGAGCCCACAGCGCACGTTACGCAAAGTCCCAGTGTGTGTGTGTGTGTGTGTGTGGAGCTGGGCGTGAGCAGACGGTGTGATTTGGGTGACTGTGAGATTCCGCTGTCGATGCCAGGCTAATGAGCCTCGCGTTCACACCCCTGCCTGGTGTGAAGCTAGCACAGGCGCGCCTCCATGCCGCTTACACACACACACACACTCTCACTCACACACACACACTCACTCACACACACACACACACAGCCTGTCTACAGAAAGCATATCTTATGAGACTGTGTGTGTCTCTGTTTAACAAGAGTGGGCGTGTGCAGTATGTTTTGTGTGCTTTACGTGTGAGCGTAAGTGTGTGTGTGTGTGTGTGTGTGTGTGTATGTTGGCATGTACATAATCAAATTCACATATGTCTCTGTCTTAACAAGGAACAGGCCACCAAGCTGGATGATTAATGTATCTGCTTACTTCGAAAGGATGCAGCACCAGGCAGTGGTGATGTGAAAATATCAAATGAAAATCTCAGACGGTGTGCATCCGTGCCTGCACCAACCAAACCATACACACAGACAGTGCAACCACCACCCCCCCCACCTCACGCCCTCCAATCTAGAGACAATTAACAGCAGCACCTTGACCCTGCCACCTCAATGGAGCCCAATTAGTCCTCAATCTGAGCATCATTACCGTGGATGCCATGCAACTTATGGATCTGCCCGTTGGACACGTTTCTGCAGCTGGTGGCCCTCTCTCTCTCTCTCTGTGTGTGTGTGTGTGTGTGTGTGTGTGTGTGTGTGTGTGTGTGTGTGTGTGTGTGTGTGTGGGGTGGGGGCTGCGACAGGCAGGCAGGCATGGCAGTCAGGCAAGCTGGCGAAGGCTTGCTTTCCCATCAAGGTCCTGAAAATTGAGGCAAAAGCTTTTCGGTGTCCTCATAGATCCACCTGTCTGGAGTGATTAGTGTCAGGAGACCTGGCAGCAGCAGAAGCAGTGGTGGTGGTGGGGGAGTGGGTGGGTGGGTGGGAGAGGGAGGGAGGGCACCCAGCTCTGTTCCAATCTGCAGCATGTGACAGCCTGCCATCTGTGGACGACGCTGCTATAAACGCTGACCACTTGCAAGGACTGACCACTACAGTGTCCGGCTGCTGAACCTGACTCCGCACTCGACCCCGCAGTCTGCCTCCGGGCGCGATGTTTGGTAAACACACGTTCAGCACGCACACATGCAGACCAAAACTGTCAAACTTACCGAGATCTAGAACACAAACACACACACGAAAATATTCACACACACCCATATAGTTTTGATTACGTTTAAACTCTGATGCAGGTACTCACACTTTGCCTCTCATCCTTCCTTTCCCCTCTATTCTACCTCCTCTTTGACCTCCCTCTCCCTTGCAGGTGTGTGTGTGTGTGTGTGTAATTAAAAAAAATATTTGAAAAATAGGGTGTCTACATGATGCTGATGCTGCAGCATCTGGGCAGGTGGTGTGACTGAATGTGTGTGTATGTGTGCGTGTGTGTGTGTGTGTGTGTGTGTGTGTGTGTGTGTGTGTGTGTGTGAAATGTGGCCATGTGGGACCTGCACATCGCCTTGACAGAAAGAAGGCACTGGGTGACACAGAGGCAGTTGACAAGAAGTGAAAATGGCATACAAGGGAGCTACACCTCCCCGGCTGCTGCCACCTCCCTGCCCTACCTCACTCACCGTCAGTTACTGGCATCTACGTATCCTGGACCACACACACACACACACACACACACACACACACACACACACAGCAGAGGGACCGTGTTGCCATCTGCTTTTGCCGTCGTCGTCTGCCACCCTCTTTACCTCCATTCTGCTTCTGCTTGTTTGTGCACCTGCCTCCCCTCCCCCTCCCTCCATCTCACCTGCCTCCCCTCCCCCTCCCCCTCCCTCCATCTCACCTCCCTCCCCATCTCACCCTCCATGGCCAGGCATTCCAGAAAGGCCCCTCTGCCCCCAGAGACAGGGGCCACAGCTTTCATTATTCTCGAGTGGCTCCTCCAATCTCGCTCCTCTCCGCTCCCATAACACGCTTTTCAAGACTGGTATCTTCTGCCCTCCTCCACCTCCCAATCTTCTGTGGCTCTGTGCCATTGTGTGTGTCCATCTTTCTCTTTCTCTCTCTCCCTCCCAATGTCTTTTCCCTTGCTTCTGAAATCCAACCCACCCTTTAAGGCCCTCTGCCCAGAGATTGCAGTCATGCTCAGTTTGGGAGTCATACTTCCGTGACCTCTGGAAGGGGATGGGATCCATTCAAGCAGCAGGGACTGGGGACACGGTCGGGGGAGCAGCCCGATTAGATGAACGCCAGGATCAATCTGCCCCTGTTCCAACTTCTGTCACCGAAATCAAGTCGGAACCAAATTGGGCCTTTGCAAGCCCATTTGGACACTTGTTGGATGGCTGTGTTTTCAACCACCAGAACAGCAAGCTAATAGGAGAGTGTCTTGACATTTTATCCTGTGATCCATTCAATCCTGAGATGCTTGAAATGTTTCTGGATTGACAATACACAGACAGCTATTTAAAGTCAAACCAAATGTTTGCATAGCCTGGGTGTTCCCATGCTGCCTTGCGCGCGATTTGATTCACGCTGCTAAGGCAGCCTGGAGACCATGGAGCAAATTTTCGCCTGAGATTGGTTCCCCATCACAGAACAGGGGGGAAAGCAAGACGATGATGAGCTATGCACAGACGCATTTGATAGACATCCGTGGCACCCAATAAACGGATCTGGGCATTTTTTTCAAATACGAGAAAATGAACGTTTGGTTCCCAGACCACGTCTCATTGAGAAGTGGTGGCGCTAGCCAGGCTAATGTTTGCAAGCTCAAACTCTTTGATCCCAAATCTCAGTTGCACATGACAACACTGGAGTGTATATCCCCCTGTGCAATGAGCTAATTCTGAGCATTGTCACAATACCAAAAGTCTGACTTTAATTTAATACCAAAATAATAGAAGTAATAGAATAGGTGTAGATGACAAAACTTGGAACTTAGGATCCTTTTTATATACAGGTGCTGGTCATATAATTAGAATGAAAAAGTTGATTTATTTCAGTAATTCCATTCAAAAAGTGAAACTTGTATAATGTATACATTCATTCCACACAGACTGATATATTTCAAGTGTTTATTTCTTTTAATTTTGATGATTATTACTGACAACTAGGGGTGTGAATCTCTCATGTAAAAGACGATACGATTCGCATCTAGATACATGGGCACGATTCGATACAAGAAAAGATACATGTTCATAGATGTATGGGTAATGAGGTCCTGAATGTAGGCAAAAACGAACTGCATTACCCACAAATCTGTGCCACGTGTAGCTTCAAAACAGGAAGTGGGATGAACGCGCTGCTTGCAACGTAAATGAGAGTCTGAGCGAGCAGAAAAGGTTGTGAACCGATTCGTAACAAGTAAATCGATATAGCGACCGGTTCATTTCAGTTTTATTCCGATACGGGGCTTCACGTATCGATGTAGCCGTATCTTACACGTTAAAAACGGATACCGATACGTATCGGTTAATCTTTACACCCCTACTGACAACTAATGAAAACCCCAAATTCAGTATCTCAGACAATTAGAATTGGTAATGGTTCAATATTGCCACACTCTAATCAGCTAATTAACTCAAAACACCTGCAAAGGCCTTTAAATGGTCTCTCAGTCTAGTTCTGTAGGCTACACAATCATGGGAAAGACTGCTGACTTGAGAGTTGTCCAAAAGACGACCATTGACACCTTGCACAAGGAGGGCACAAAAAGTCATTGCTAAAGAGGCTGGCTGTTCACAGAGCTCTGTGTCCAAGCACATTAATAGAGAGGCGAAGGGAAGGAAAAGATGTGGTAGAAAAAAGTGTACAAGCAATAGGGATTCACATTCCTTGTGTCAAGCCACATGCCTTGTGTAAGTCTGGAGGAAGAGAGGATAGGCACAGAATCCACAGTGCTTGAGGACCAGTGTAAAGTTTCCACAGTCAGTGATGATAAGGGGTGCCATGTCATCTGATGGTGTTGGTCCACTGTGTTTTCTGAGGTCCAAGGTCAACAGAGGCCACAGACTGATCGACTCCATGCCACACCGCATTGCTGCAGTAATTCAGGCAAAAGGAGCCCCAACTAAGTATTGAGTGCTGTACATGTTCATACTTTTCAGTTGGCCAACATTTCTAAACATCCATTTCTTGTATTGGTCTCAAGTAATATTCTAATTTTCTGAGATACTGAATTTGGGATTTTCATTAGTTGTTAGTTATAATCATCAAAATTAAAAGAAATAAAAATTTGTAATGAATGAATATAATATACAAGTTTCACTTTTTGAATGGAATTACGGAAATAAATCTTTTCTAAATCTAATCTAAAGGCTTTTATTAAAAACTGATTATACCATTCTTCTTTTTAACACCATTTTTGCAATAATACTAATACTGTAAAATGGATCATCATAATATTTTTGATTTCAGGGTATCGCTATACCTGTCTAGTATCGGTGCATCATGCCACACTATCTCTGTGTGTGACCATATTATAGAGATAAGCGGGAATATTATGACTTTGCAGTGTTTCACTGTTCTGCATGGCTGCGTCAGTAGCTATCTGCTCCGGATTGCCAGGTTGCCACTAATCAGAGTCTGATTCAGTGTAGTCCATGTGAGATGGGATGACCAATGACCACCATAACCATTTCCTTGTCTAGTTAGAGCAGCTGATGGATCTTTAGGTGAAGTCATGCTGTCTCTCCTTTGATGCGCATCATTGTAAATAAATCTGTTCCTGATTTTTCATACTATTGGTCTGACTGGGTCTCTATTCATCTGTGAGTGTCACACCGTTGAGGTAGACTGACATCAAACCCACTGATGCACATACAGTGGCAAACAATGCAGGAAGGAAGTCAGCTACGCCCTGACCCCACTATCCAACGATAAAAGGCCAGTGAGTCCCAATGCATGGGCCAGTGTTCCACCCTTGGAGTTTCCCCTGGTTGACCCTCCTCTCGTCAGTCAACCGTGTCAGATGTGACGGATGGGGACAAGTTGGACGTGCTATGGATTCACAGCCAGGAGCCACCAGTTTCACTAACCACAGTGCTAAACACACAGCTCATGGCTTTTTCTGGCATATAAGATTTAATGTGCTCAGTGAGACCTGCAGCTTAGGATGACAATGATTGTCAAATGTTGAAGGCATATGTAAATACAAGCCCAAGAGAACAAATGGCAATTGCGGCAGAGCAGATGTCACTCCAGGAAGGGGAAGCGGTGACATTTCTAGGGAAGAACAAGGCGAATGGGGCAGAAATTCTCATAATGAAAATCACAAAATGAATTCCACTGTAACTGACACTAACCTTGATTCTCTTTGTCAACTTCTAATTAGTTGGAACTGTCTCAAGGCGAAACTGGCGGGGGTGGGGTGTGTGTGTGTGTGTGTGTGTGTGTGTGTGTGTGTGTGTGTGTGTGTGTGTGTGTGTGTGTGTGTGGCGGGGATGGAATATGTGAACTCCGACTTAACATTTTGTCACAAACAAAATAACAAAACTGATCCCCAATCCCTCCATCCCTCCATCCTTCTGCGTGTCCTGGGAGTGTGGGGAGCTGAGTGGGCGGTGCGAGTGTTACCCTGGAGTTGCTGTAGGGGGCAGGCTTTTGAAGAGGGGAGAAACAGCCGCCTCCAGTCATGACCTCTCCCTCCTCCAGTGAGTCCGCCGCGCACTCCTCCCAATTAAGAGCGAGTGCCGCACGGCACCGAGCCGCGTCTCTCTGCACTGCGCTCCACAGCAGCGCAGAGCCAAGGCTAATGGATTCATCCATCTGACTCCAGTCTGATGCGTCTGAGGCAGGCTGGCACTGACTCGATTGTAAATGCAAAGAGTACTTTATATATTTAAAAAAAAGTTATGGAGATTAAAATTCAAATAACCTCCATTGCCCTGTAGTCTCCTCAGGGGAGATTTAAGAAATTAATTTTGAATAAACTTTGGAGGAGGGGTGGGGGGAGAATGATGGTGGGCTAGTGTGTGTGTGTGTGTGTGTGTGTGTGTGTGTGTGTGTGTGTGTGTGTGTGTGTGTGGAGGGGGGGGTTGTATCCAAAATGTTCGGAAGATTATCATGCTATTGTGATTCTGCTTCACCTACGATACCCTAAATCTTGCGATACAACCGCTGAAGTGCTTCAACTGTGCAATTTTCAACCAAAACAAAGCAGTATGTGATGGCTTGCTCTAAAAAGAGCAACAAAAAAAAAACATAAATAACATCTACAATGACATACCGTAAAAAGCCAAACCAAAAAAAAAGTTGAGCGACAAATTCGCTGTGAAGCCTGTCTCTGAGGGAGGGGGGAGGTGACTGAGCTACGGAGTTGTGATCCGCTGTGGATTGCCGTCAGTCTGCTTCAATGGCCTAGTCACTCTTTGCCTTAAGAGCTCCGTATGGAAGCCTGAGTGGGACATGAAGCACAGGGCCTTTGGCACTTTGGCACTGACTGCTGCAGACAGGAGTCTCCTTTAACTCGGAGCGCTTAGTGGAGCTTTACAATGGCACAAATACTGAAATAATAATAACAGAGGATGCACACTGCTGAGAGAGCACCATTCTACTCCTGCAGAGAACAAGTGGTGTGTGTCTGTGTGTGTGTGGTGTGTGTCTGTGTGTGTGTGGTGGTGTGTCTGTGTGTGTGTGGTGGTGGTGTGTGTCTGTGTGTGTGTGTGTGTGGGGAAGGGGGTTCACTGGTGACTACTCGGGCTGCACAATATTGGATCAAACTGTCCTTGCATTTTTTCTGCGATATATATTGTGGGAGAAAAACTACAGTTATATTCAGCAGGACTTGAGTAGCTCTATGTGGAAAGAATGATTCACTCTAGAATGATTTTGTAGCAGAGTGCATTCACACTCACCATCCTTTTTTCTTGCACTTTAACGGCATATAATTGGTTTCAATGCCCCAAACACAAAAGCAGGTGAATGCAGTGATGTGGGAGGGAAATTAAGTAGTTTAACACATCGCTTCACTCACCATAACGCGATGACTCTTGTAGATCAGTCATGCAAAATGAGAGCTTAGCAAGTTTTCCTTTTGTATCGAGTGGCAAAAAAAAGTTGTAGCATGACATGTTGGACAAATTTGTCTTCCTTGACATTGCACGTCCTGTGACGTGACTTATTACACACTTCTAAAACTGATAGTTCCGGTCCTTGATTGTGATGTTGTAAAATGCAGCATAAACATACTCCTTGACATTGCACGTCCTGTGACGTGACTTATTACGCACGTGCACACTGCACCGATGTACTGCGCAGCCTTAGTGACCTTAGTCCTTATCACCCAGTGCAAGCATTTGTCACTGAGCCGGCGAGGCCTTCGGAGACCTCCACACACACAGCGAGCGAGCATGGGCGGGTGGGCGGGCGGGCGGGCGGGCGAGAGAGTGAGGGAGGGAGCGGAAGCTATTTGAGCAGGGCCAGGCCCACATCTCGGGGAGACCGGCTCCAGGCTCCAGGCTCACTTTAACATCTCAGCCCCACCAAAAGGTTGAGCTCCGTGGGGGCGCGGCTGATTTTTCATACAATGGTTAGCCAGCGGCGAGAGGGAGGGGGAGAGAGAGAAAGAGAGAGAGAGAGAGAGGAGAGAAGCGGGTAGCCAGAGATAGAAAGACAGAAAGAAATGTGAGATATGTGGTGTGTGTGTGTGTATGTACTGTAAACGTGTGTATGTGTGTGTGTGTGTGTGTGTGTGTGTGTGTACTGTAAATGTGAGTGTGTGTGTGTGTATGTATGTGTGTGTGTGTATGTACTGTAAATGTGTGAGTGTGTGTGTGTGTATGTATGTGTGTGTGTGTGTGTACTGTAAATGTGTGAGTGTGTGTGTGCGTGTGTGTATGATTGTGTGAGCGAGAGAGAGACAGACAGACAGGCAGAGTGATTTAAAGGCAAGAGATGGAGCAGCAGAGTGAGAGAGATAGATAAAGTGCGGCTGTGAGTTGAATCTGACAGCTGGCAGAGGCGCGGGGAGCAGAGTTGTACTCATTAAGGCGCGGCGCTCCACTGACAAATTCGGCTGTGGGCCCGGGCTCCTCTCCTCTCGTCTCTGCGTGCTCTCGGACGTCCGCCCTGAACAAAGCCGACACGGCCCAACCCTTCAACCCGCCTGCCAGAGGGCTGAGCGGACAGCAGCAGCCTGCTGCCTCCCACTCACTTACCCGCGCACACACGCACACGTGCGCACACGCACGCACGCACACACACGCGCGCACACACACACATGCACACGCACACACACGCGCACACATACACACCACACACACACTCTCTCTCCCTCCCACACGCACCCACACACACACACACACATGCACGCACGCACACACACACACACACACACACACACACACACACACACACACACAGACGCACACGCACACACACGCACACGCACACACGCACACCACACACACTCTCTCTCTCTCTCTCTCTCCCACACGCACCCACGCACACACATACACACACACGCATGCACGCACGCACACACACACACACACACACACACACACACACACACACACACACACAGACACACACACAGACACACACACAGACACACACACGCACACCACACACACACTCTCTCTCTCTCTCTCTCCCACACACACACACACACACACACACCTCTAGCAATACTCTTCCCTTGGCTACAGCATGTAGTGTAAGAGTTGTGGTGCTCCCACTGCTTAGATAAGTCCATATAGGGGGTCCTTTCATTGGTTTCAACTCTGGTCACTTACACACAAGCAAAAGACAACACTATACCCGAGGGACTGCTGTAGTCATCAGTCATCCATCTTTGTCTCCCCAGGTGTGATATACAGCAGCTCATATTTGAAAGCCATTGAACACCCATCAGTATGGGCCCAGTAAGGGCTAAAAGCCTCAGCATGTCTGCATGACTCTTCCTGTTCTCTGTGCAGACACAAGCTTTACCAGCAGCATCCCTCCCAGACCTGTGGCAATAGGTTAGACGTAGGGGCACCAAACCAGTGGACCTCCGCCTGGGTACTTACCTCTTTCTCCACACATAGAGCAAAGACAGCAGAGAAGAGTGTAACTGTGTGTGTGTGTGTGTGTGTGTGTGTGTGTGTGTGTGTAAAAGTGCACATGCCATGCTCATTCTGAGAAAAGAAACAAGAATAATCAAGATTTTCAGAGCAAACAAAAAACAGGAGACTGTGTGTGTGTGTGTGTGTGTGTGTGTGTGTGTGTGTGTGTGTGTGTGTGTGTGTCTTTGGGGATGGCCTGTGCTACTCACAGATTTGGGTTTGAATGGCGGCTGGACCTCCTTGTTCTCCAGCTTCTCCCAGTCCATGTAGCGGAAGAAGGCGTGTTCACGGATGTCCCTCTCTCCCTCAGGACCGCAGCCCAGACGCTTGCCGGGGTGTTTGGTCATCAGCTGGAACAGACGAGGGTCAGATGAGGTGAAAACCTTAACCCTCTGGGACATGAGGGAGCGTTTTTGGAGGACCTTCCTGTGAAGATGCTGGATACATCTTCCCTGTTTTAGGACACTGTTTTTAATTGAATGCTTTTTGCACATGTTTCTGTCAGTGTGTTAGCTGACTAACTGTCTGCAGCAGTGGGTAGTTGTTACTTGAGTTAATTGGGCCATACCTACTGGTGCTCTTTAAAAGGGGCAGGGTGTTGGTGTGCTGAGACCAACTGATTTATGTGCAGGTTGTTGTGTTTTCTCTATTTTAAAACATTGTGTTCAATTAAAGGAAGAGTGTTTTCTACAGCAAATATCCTGTTTTTATCTTTAAAAAACAAGATGGTGGACACTATTCTCACACTTCCATTTAGTAAAATCACTAAAAAAATGTAATTCAATTCAAGAGGCCTCTATAGTATATTTGAACGAAAAGGGGTGCGCTGAGGGAAATAAAAATGTTTTTTATTTGTTTATTTAGTAATTCTCAAACAGCAATGCTGGATAATGTTGTATAATTACAATGTGTACAAAGACTTTTCAGGTCAATAATAGTCTTGACAGAAAGAACACCTTCTCTTTGGCAAAATGTCAAAGCTTCAATAGTGATGTCCTGCCTATACCCCTATACAGAATAGGGCCATGATTAATGATAACAGAAGATTCTGAGGTACAGAGGAAAATTTTGGGCCCTACACGTCTTTCTATGTATTTATTGTTTTGCGGAAATAGTGGTAGGATTTGAAGCCCCATGTATATAATTCATGACAGGCGTGCAGAAGGGAGAGAGAACTGATTTGTGTGGGGCGTAACGTAACATGTGGCAACACCACAGCATGGAGAGTCAATTTAAGGTGTACCGTAACAACGTGCCCTAAATGCTTGGCCTCATTAGAGAGACACTGACAAAACCTCCAACCATTCATAAGATATTTATTCCTCAATTTGGGGCTGAGATATGTTCAGCATACTTGTGCTGTGACAGCTAGGAAAGAGGAGAAGGATTAAAAAATGACAACAGGAGGAAAAAAAATATATAGACACCGTAAAACCCACCACTCACAAGCTAAAGAAGATACATATTTTTGAATTGATCAAATTCCTGAGCATTCCAGCGCAACAACAAAAAAAAAGTCTTGCCTCGACTTGGCTTTCAGTGTTTTTAGCAACTCACTTTTCTGCAGGAACATGCTAGCGTTCAATATTAAAAAAGCTGTTAGATGTTTCATTCTGGCGCGTGAATGCAATGTGTGCTCGGAGAGATTAAGCGTGGTGGGAGTTTTTGCGAGGAAGAGAGAGAGAGAGAGAGAGAGAGAGAGAGAGAGAGAGAGAGAGAGAGAGAGAGAGAAAGAGAAAGAGAGAGAGAAAGTGCAAGAAAGAGAGAGAAAAAAACACTCCTGAACAACTTGCTGCTTTTTTGTAGGCGCCTCGGAGGGCATGAAAAATTGATGGCAGAGAAAAAGTCTTTGCAGACTCTGAGGGGAGCAGAGGTGGCAGTAAGGCAAGAGGAAGGTCTCACCCACCCACCCCTCAACTCCCTTACTCTGCCTTTAACCCTCACAGGGAGAGGCGAGACGCAGGTGGGCGGCCGCTACGACTCACGCTCCGATGGACCGCTCGACTACACGATCATCATTAATGCATACCACAGCAGTGGACCACATGTACAAACACAGAGAGAGAGAGAGAGAGAGAGAGAGAGAGAGAGAGAGAGAGAGAGAGAGAGAGAGAGAGAGAGAGAGAGAGAGAGAGAGAGAGAGAGAGAGAAAGAGCACTCATGTGATGTAATGTTCATAAGTTACTCATATATTTTGGTTGGGTTGTAAAGCAGTTGAAATGCAATGCATACACCCACACAGACAAGCTTTCTTTCATTTCATTTCTTGTCAGTGTTTCAATACCAGTCACAAAACAGTAAACCATCTTTCACAGATGCCTTTATTGTGGTAAGGCACAACACCATTCTGTATTCTCCAACATTCATTCAACTCAACAGAAAACTAGCGGAATATTCAAAACTAGTTCAATATTTGATGGCCTGTGGCTTTTATATAAAAAGAGGCATGAAATATGGTTTTGGTAAAAATATGACGAGCTGTTTTCAGATATTTGTTTTGACAATGCCGTTGTCATTAGTGTGCACTCTAGATAGCTGTGGAGATGACGGATGAGGAGAACTACAGGCTCTGGTCCGAGTTTCTGCAGTTGGCTTGGCAGAGCATTTCTGTACTGTTGGGCACTTTGCTTTAAACCATCTGTTAAATGAATAAATGCAAATATGTGTGCATAAATGCAGTATGGGAGTAGGAAAAAGAAAAACTGCCAAATGACAGTGAATACAGCATATGAGAGAGGACTTTGACTGTCCTGTGACAGTGCAGGGAAAACGCTGCTCAGTTTTGCATCGACAGGGACTGCATGCAGTACACTAGGTTGAAACAGAGTGTAAGTCAATTGTGTCAGAGAAGGGAGAGTCAACCAGGCCCTCAAGAGGCACCGTGTTATTCTTAAAGGCTGAGTTCACGCGCGGCATGAGTTGTATGATGTGCCCCAACAAACGGGCATTGCACCACCACCTACCCCTCACCTGGGCCAACGCCCATCTCCTCTCACAATCTCTCTGGCGCTTCTTAAGGAGCGCGCGCAGGGAAGCCAGTCACCGTTTTTTGCCAGCAGCGGCGATGGCGGAGCCTTATCTTGCCGTCGGAAGTCAGTTAATACGCGCTTCACGCCGCAGTGTTTCTTCCTCGGCGGATTGGGGCCACTCCATCAGAACGATCTGAAGGGCTGCCTCTGGAATGATACGCATGGCTGAACCCTCCATTGCACAGGCAGGGAGAAGTGTGTGTGTGTGTGTGTGTGTGTGTGTGTGTGTGTGTGTGTGTGTGTGTGTGTGTGTGTGTGTGTGTGTGTATGAATGTGTGCGGAGGGAGGGGAGTGGAGTGGAGAGATACATGACAAACTCCCTCGCTCTTTTTATCCCTTTCTTCCCCTTGCCTCCTCCATCCCTCTTTCTCTCCGTCTCTCCTCCGGCTGCCGTTGGGGCTCCCATTTGGCATGAGTCATTTCACGCCGCAGCTGAGAACAGGAAGAGGAGGAGGCTGTACAGCCCTCTTCTTCCTCTGCACGTCCTAATGCTGCGGCTGATCAAATCTCGCCGCCATTCAGGCTCATGAATTGTGAGCGGGACAAGCAGGCTTTTCCCGGACGCCACTGTGCATATTACACAGGGAGCGCTTTTTGTGTGTGTGTGTGTGTGTGTGTGTGTGTGTGAGAGAGAGAGACTAATAAAAGACATGGTCTGCACGGCCTAACCGTAAGCTTTGCGCCATCATTGGATAGTCAGTTCAGCACGGACTTTAAATAACTGCTCAAGACATCTGATCCATTTTGGGAGTGCATCTGTAGTCCATATTTACACACACACACACACACACACACACACACACACACACACACACACACACTCCATGTTTTATGGATCACTTTGGACAAAAGTGCCTGCTAAACACCTTAACTATACCTAACACAATAGTTAGAGACCGATAACATTATGGTGCTCATCCTCTGAAATTAACCAGGGACCGGCCGACTCCCTGACTCTCCTGTGGTTCTGCGCCAGGCACGGTCCAGAACGGTTCTAGACTCAGCCGTCATCTGGGAAGCCTCCGCTGCACACTTCACTGCGATTCATAACGCAGCTCAATTAGCGGCGCCAACGTAATTAGGGCAGATAGTGGCACTGGCATATTCCTGTTATGTACATGACAAAGGCACCTGCCACAATCTCACCAACACTGCTGATTACATTCTGACAACTGGCCTTCTATGAAGCATCTATGAAGAAATCATAACCAGTTCAAGTCTTTCTTTATATTCCATGTGAACCCCCTCATTATACCGCACACCCCACACCCCCACACACGCGAATACTGAATCCTTTGAGACCTGGTGATGCGTGAAGGTTGCTCTCTAGCACAACAGAGCAAGCAACGCTACACCTAATTGATTATTTACTCTTGCAATTAGGATTTGTTTTAAAGGCTGATTGAAGGGAACTAAATATTCCTCTCTCGCTGATTGTCACAGTCTCGTGCCATTGCGTCCATATTGACTTTGACCTTCCAAACCCTATGTAAAAATAAAAAGAAGAGACCAAAAATGAGAAAAAAAGAAAGTGACTTATACAATGGCGGAGCTGAATTTCTACATTAGTCAGTTCAAAGTCATGGAGCTTTTGCAGAAATGAGCGGTTTAATTTTCCGCAAAAACTCAACATGCTGCTGGGCTCCAACAAGGGAGATCTCTCCTCTTTCACATCCTGTCTGAGCCTCCTCGCCACTAAAAGAGCCCAGCTCTTCAAACAGTCCTTAAGAAGAGCTCAACGCTGCAACTAAAAACGTACACGTGATGCACCCCTAAACTCAACCCATCGGTCCCAAATGTCAAGGATTCATTTGGTATTCTGACGCTATTTGTTCGGTGGGTGGGTGGGCTTGTTGTGGAGAACGGTGCGACTGGTTCTGACGGCTTCACAGCTGCCTGAGCTTGAAGCGCTTCGGCGGCAGCTACTTCTGCGGCAAGCTTAAGCTATTAGGGCAGCGGTGGTGTGAGCGCTTACAACCAATCCTTTAAACAACGAAGATAGGGAGAGAGAGGCACACATCAAGCCAGTAAAGCATAGCAAGAGGACAAAGAAAGACAGAGGAGAGAGAGAGAAAAAAGAGAGAGAGCAAGAGTAAGAGAGAGAGAGAGAGAGAGAGAGAGAGAGAGAGAGAAAAGAGAGAGGGGAAAGCAATGTGTAGGAGAGGTAAAGGTAGAATAAGAGACAGAAAGAACGGGGAGGAGAGGAGAACAATAAGAGAGTGTGGGGCCTTTTGTTTGCCTTTGCGCCCGCACACTGCATTTTTATAAGGGGTGGAGAGAGAGAGAGCATTCTGATTCTGAACGCGATCACATCAATCTATTATTTAAGGCTTACATTAGCATGATGCTATTAGAATAATTCACCTCCTCTTCTCCCTCTCCTCTAAAGGATTTACCGCCTCTCCTTCAGTCAGGTACAGACAATGAGGTATTTCCTAGTCACTCATCACTTGCTGCCTCAAAAGTTGAGATTAGTTTACCTTTGTCACACATTGTGTGTTGGCAACAAGTGCCGGTATTTTGGCTGTTATACAAGTGGATGAATTTTCATCAACATCCATTGTCCCATTGCTACATTACTACTGGTGTCTTCTTGTCTAGTTGCACTTATGGTGTGTGATACGGTTCAGTTCGGGATGGTACGCAATTGTTTGTTGTCGAGCTGGTGTTCCCAGACTTAGTTTTACCAAAATAACAGCACCGTCTTTGTCCCCGCACAGAGCCAGAAAAAAGACAGAGATGCGATGTCAACTTTCATATGCGGGCCACAACTAGTGCTGAATCCGTTCAGGAGGAAAATAACTCCAACTTCCCAATGAATGGACGGTAATAATTAGCTTGTAGGTTAGTTGCATGCTAACATGCTAACACAAAAAAGATGGTTGGCAGATATATTGTACATCACCTCAGACCTTTTTTGCTTCCAAAAACTGACCTTTTAGATTTTATAGTGCTTATGTCTTGTTAACTTGACAAAAAACAGGGGCACTAATCCCAAACGTATTAGTTTTATATAGAAATACTGCCATTTATCAGTTAACTGCGCCATCCTGAATATTTTTTTTGAGTTAAGTTTTATGCAACGTATGTCAGTCACTTGGATTGGCAATCGGCGTATTGCAATGCTCAGTATTGTCATAAAGTAGACTTCTCATCTATTTTGGCCCCACCTAGCTGGCGGCATCACAACCGCTTGCCTCATGTCGCCGCAATACGGCATCTCTGATTGAAAACCAATGGCAGCTGGTAGCTTTGCCTCTGTCTCGTCACAAATGTGACCAAGGGGGCTGGATGTACTCTGTAGCTTCACCTTGCTTGTAATACTGCAACGCATGGCACTCATCCTCCACTGTTTACCGATTCCACAGAGAGTGACATGAAAAGAAAAAGTGTCAGAGGAAAACCCAGGACCAGAGAGAGGGTGTCCCATATTCTCCTCACATCAACTGTAGACCCAATTGAAATGCCCCACACACACACACACACACACACACACACACACACACACACACACACACACACACACACACACACAAAACCTGGGTCTGTACGCTGGAACAGAATAACAGGCCTAGTCTCAGATACTAGAGCTTCCCTTCAGCATCACACAGGCAGCCAAAGGACTGCCAAGGTGAAAGGCAAGGCAGGGGGGTGACTGACTGTTGGGCGATCCAATCTCTCCATTTCTCTCTCTCTCTAGAAGCTACTGGTGAACCTAGAGACTGTGGGGTGCCAGCTACCAGTGATCTAATATTCTGTGTTAGTATGCGAGGTCAGAATTCACAGAGGTCACCTGATCCACATGGATGCACTGACCCCATAATACAGGAGTGTGTGTTGGGCTAGTAAATAAGGTGCGGGGGTCTCTGCAATGAACTGAAGGTTAGGATAGGATCTAAAAGGAAGGATCAGGAACAGGATCTAAACGGATTTAAAACTAAAACAGAACGAAAATGTACCACAAAAAAAGCAAAATGAGTGTGCGGTGTTGCATGGGAGGTAAAGCAAACAGTAAGGTGTAATCAAAGGCATTGATTGGGCAGCACAAGGTTTAAGTTCATTTGTGAAATGTTTGGTTAAAGCCAACCAATAGCAATGTCTAGCAATACCTTTAAACTAAAAGTGTCATTCGAGATTACTTAAGCCATAGAAATGCCAATATCGCTGGGTATGGATAGTTTTACAAGGGATGAATGTCTATTCACATAATTTAGACACTATCCTACATCATGACGTTCAGTGCAGAACTACTACAGGTGAACTGGTGGCTTCACCCATCTGTATTTCTTCATAGATGCTTCATAGAAGGCCAGTTGTCAGAATGTAATCCGCAGTGTTGGTGAGATTGTGGCAGGTGCCTTTGTCATGTACATAACAGGAATATGCCAGTGCCACTATCTGCCCTAATTACGTTGGCGCCGCTAATTGAGCTGCGTTATGAATCGCAGTGAAGTGTGCAGCGGAGGCTTCCCAGATGACGGCTATGAACAGTTCTGGACCGATGGGTCAGTGCATTCGAGATTAGTCTAGCCATTGAAATGCCAATATCGCTGGGTCTGGATAATTTTGCAAGTAATTTTTGCATGTCTCTTCACATAATTAAAACACTTGCCTGCCTCATGAAGTTATAAGAAGAAATAGTGTCAGTTTGTTTCCATGTGGGACAGATAGACTGATAGATAGATAGACAAATATCCAGACATATGAGAGAGAGAGACTGAGACTGTGAAGACTCTCATTGCCAGTTCACAACAGCACAACTACATTAGCACATTCATCACCAGAGGTGTTTGTTTCTGAACCCAAACTGCTCCCCTATCCTCCGATTCTCCCCTCCGTCTCTGGGAGGGAGGGCACAGGGGGGGGGGCCTCTGCTGCTATTGTTGAGGGGTCTCTGCTCAGCATGGAGCTCGTCTCGACACGACGCACACAAGAGCAGCATTTCATCCTGGCATGTCTAATTACACAGGCTTGATTTCAACACCCCCGTTCACACTTGTGTAATCAAACCACAGGCTCCGAGAGGGGAAGAAGTTGTTATAAAACAAGCCCTTAGTGTCATTACATGGTGCAATTAGGGTACAATGAGTTTTCGTCATGTGTCAGCGCTCAGGCCTATCAATAGGGAGGACTGACTGGCACTGAATGAGCCCGTGATTAGATCTGTACTATTGACAGAGGCTTCAATGGTGTGCTTTGACTTCCGCTAGTGCTCTCTAACTGTCTGGATGTGTCTCTTGAGATTGAGAATCCGATTGGGCCGGTACACAAAAGATTCGGAGATTTGTTTTGCTGTGTAGCAGAGGTTTAAACGCAATTAGGCCAACCTATCTCTCTCTCCCACAGAGGCTGTGTAAAGCCCAACCGGATAGGAGAGATTTGGAGCTGTGTGCTCATGTATACTATAAGATGTTCTAAAGTGACGAGACCAGAAGTACTGGTAATGGCTTGAGCAAAAGAAAAAGGGAAAAAAAATGAACTGGATTAATAGCATGACATTTTGAATTTTGAGATCTTAAAGTCACACTCAAAAGGTCACAGAAATCAACTTTAAATTATGTGAGTTCCAGTCTGAAGGTATCATGACTGCCTTGATTTAATAGCAATTTGAAAGTTAAGGGTCTAGAATTGATCTCGATTCGAGAAAAGACTGTCAAACTACAGGCATACTAGAGGCAACTAGCTTCTGTCCACTATGTTTGTGTGTGCGATGGCACAGACTCACCCCTTTGCAGATGGCCACCGCTTCCTTGGACATGGACTTGGGGTAGGACACGTGTTGCTCCATAATGGACTGGAAGAGCTCATCCTCGTCCTCGCCGTCGAACGGAGGCTAACGTACACGACACGACACAAAGTGGGGGAAAAAAAAGATTCGCTTTGTCAACACTTCCAACAACTGCCACC
>NC_055959.1:8346932-8351932 GCF_018492685.1 Alosa sapidissima | reverse complement strand
TGTCATACTAACCTCATGCATTTCTATGGAGGATTTTTTGAGTGCTGTGTCTCCTCATTAGAAAGTCTCTGGTGTAAGTACACGAGACTACAAATGTTTTCGGCAG
Organism: Alosa sapidissima; assembly: GCF_018492685.1. NCBI lineage: Eukaryota > Metazoa > Chordata > Actinopteri > Clupeiformes > Clupeidae > Alosa > Alosa sapidissima. The sequence goes on along the minus strand of NC_055959.1, from coordinate 8,351,826 downwards.
TGTGTGTGTGTTTGGAAGTGTGTGTGTTCGGGAACTGTGGTTAGCGCTAACAGGAAATGTCTTACTTACACACACACACACACACACTCACGTGTCACTATTGAGTTTAAACAAAAGCACAACATACTGGTTCTTGCATACTACTGGGGACCCATTACAGGGGGCAAGGTTTATGAGGACTGTGGCTCACCTCTGGGGCGATATAGTCTGGAGTCCCGCAGAAGGTCTTGGTGGTCACACCATCCAACATGTTCTCTTTGCACATCCCAAAGTCGGCGATCTTGATGTGGCCTTCACAGTCCAGCATCACATTGTCAAGCTTTAGATCCCTGTTGGTGACCCGAGAGCGGGGATGGAGGAGGGAGACGTGGAGAAATGGGACATTAGAAATACATGCATCCCAGAGTGGCTGGATGAATGTGTGCGCGTGTGTGTGTGTGTGTGTGTGTGTGTGTGTGTGTGTGTGTGTGTGTGTGTGTGTGAGAGAGAGAGAGAGAGAGTATATATGTGTGTGTGAGAGAGAAAGAGAGACAGAGAGAGAGAGTGTGTGTGTGGAAATGGGACATTAGAAATACATGCATCCCAGCGTGGCTGGATGAATGTGTGCGTGCATGTGTGTGTGTGCGCGTGTGTGAGGGAGTGAGTGAGTGAGAGACAGTGTGTGTGTGTGTGTGTGTGTGTGTGTGTGTGTGTGTGCGAGAGAGAGAGATAAATAGAGAGATGTGTGTATGTGCGTGTGTGTGTGTGCGCGTGTTTATGAGAATGTGTGTGCTTGAGTGTTGTTGCTGTTGACAGGAGCACCTTAAGCGGGGCTGGCCGAGTTTTGGCAGTGAGAGAGAGAGAGAGAGAGAGAGAGAGAGAGAGAGAGAGAGAGAGAGGGAGAGAGGGAGAGAGGGAGGGAGAGAGAGAGAGAGAGAGGGAGGGAGAGAGGAGAAAAGCAGTGCTGTAAACTATTCATGAGCGCTGTCGCTTTGCTGGAGGAGCGTCCCCGCATCGCCAGGCTGGAGCCCAGGGCCCTTTTCCAGCCGGCTGGGCCGCGGGTGGACACACGCTCACTCTCCCTAGCCCCTCTAACCGCTCCAAACTCACCCTGGGCCAACTCAACCACAGAGCGCGCAGACCGGCAGGGAGGCCAGCAGATCTGCTGTGAGCGGACGCTAGTTATTTCAGGTATTTCACGCTGCATCTTTTTGGGCTGGGCAGAGGCAAGACATCGGTCCCTTAGATATGTTCCTGGCTTCCACCACTGTGCCCTTGAGCAAGGCACTTAACGCTGAGTTGCTCTGGGTAGAATGGCCCTTGACATATGTAAGTTGTTTTGGATAAAAGCGTCTGCTGATATGAATAAATGTAAATGCAAAACGCAAACACACAATACAAAACTTTTTGTGAGGTGGGGAGGCTATGGTGACCCTTCTTCTCAAGGTGTTTTTTGCGATGTCCAGAAATGTCTTCCGCATGAAGGAGACAGCCCGAGAGAGAAAGCTACACATCCTTTTGGGGCGGAGGAGAGGGTGGAAGAAAAGTGAGAAGGAGGAGGGAGGAGAGGAAGAGAGGAAAGGTAAGAAGGGGAGAGGAAACTGAGACCAGAGGGAGAGAGAAAATGGGAGAAGACAAGAGGAGAGGAAAAGAGAGGAGAGGAGAGGAGAGGAGAGAAGGGGATAGGAGGGGAGAGAAGAGGAGAGGAGAGGGGAGGGGAGGGGAGGATGGGAGAGGAGAGGAGGGCAGAGGAGAGGAGAGGAGGAGAGAAGAGGACAGGGGAGAGGAGAAGAGAAGGTTGGTAAGCAGAGGAGAGGAGAGTAGTTGACAGGCCCAGCTGTGCAGTCAGTGGCAGTGGACGAGGGAAGGTGAGAGACAGACAGAGCCAAACAGCTGCCTCCTTGATGCAGCTTCACTGTCAGCTGCTGTCTACCTGATGGCCCTTCGGGTGCTAGCAGTGGGATGTCTGACTGTGTGTGTGTGCATGCATGAGACAGAGAGAGAGGGAGAGGGAGAATATGTGTGAATTAGAAAGAGAGAGATAACTAAAAGTAAGCATGTGTCTCCACTTGAATCTGTGATGTGAACATAAACACAGGTCTGTGGGAGCAAACAAGAGTGAGAGCGAGAGAGAAAGAGAGAGTGTGTGTTGTGTGTGTGTGTGTGTCTGTGTGTGTGTGTGTGTGTGTGTGTGTGTCTACCCATCAGGGGCAGTGCCACGGCTGGGAGGGTATGTCACAGCGCAGTGCATCACTCTACCCAAGCCCGTCGCTCCAGTCCCACAACCCCCTGTCCCCGTGCCACACAGCCTCTTAGAGGTGGGGGCTTTTTCATTCAGGCAGACAGTTGGGCAGCCCAGTGGTCCTCTTACCTGTAAATGATGCCCTTCAAGTGCAGGAAGAAGAGGCCGATGGCAATCTCAGCAGCATAGAAGCTGTAAAAGAGAGAACACACACACACACACACACACACACACACACACACACACACACACACACACACACACACACACACACACACACACACACACACACACAGCATTGTGAGGACATGAGTGCTCACAATAGTGGACTTTTCCAAGGCTGGATGTAACTACACAAAGTTGTGCTGATCATCAGGGAACATCTCAATATCTTAAAAGGACCGATAATGAGGAATGGCAATGCTGTCAACATCACTTTTATTTTATATTTTATTGATTTAGTGACGGATTTAGTGAATGACTGAATGACATCTCTTATCAAATCATCCCTTTTCCTATGAGACTCAATATCGATCCTTATTATCCAGTTCAACGACGGCACACGTTATTATACGGGCATGCTGATTCAGTTCTTGACTGACTGTGGAGTGAGATGGAAATAAATGAGACTAGGTTGCTTTCATCACTACGGCTATGTTGTTGGTGTAAATGACGCTGTTCAATATTTGAGGGCGCAGCTGTCTGGGATGTAACAGCGATCCTTTGGAGGGGAGGGTTCCCACAAAAACTACAGTAAGACGGTGGCACGACCGGAATTCCCCTCATCAGAGGTGAGGTTGGAATGGTACAGTCATCCGGACCATCTTTTATTAAAACAGCCATGCAAAGGAATCTTTTATTCATCACTTTGCTTGTTTCCCTTGTCCCACATAGGCTTGTGCAAGCTTGAGGAATATCTGCGAGTTATCGCTCGGCAACTGCTGCCGAGAGACAAATAAATAATAAAGAAAAGGGAAAAAAAGGCAGGCAGCCTAAGCTAAATATCAAGAGATGACTTTTCCGTTCCAGCTCCCGCTTCAGATTCTCCCAGCCCTAACTCCTGGCTATCAGCACAGAGAGAGGAGAGAGAGAACAGAGGAGAGATGGAGGAGAGGGGGAGGGAGAAAAAGAGAAACAGAGAGAGAGAGAGTGGGAGAGAGAAACACAGAGATGGAGGGAAGGAGGGAGTGAGGGAGGAAGAGAATATGTGTGTCAACTGAAAAGGAAGAAAACCTCATTATTAAGCAAGCTATTCTCTGTGACAACAAATATAGGCAATCTTATTATAATCACAATATACCATGACAAAAGCCTTCTCCCTGCAGTGCTGGCTGCATTTGAACTCCCATAAATACCCGTGTGTATGCGAGCGTGTGTGCGGATGCGAGTGTGTGTGTGTGTGTGTGTGTGTGTGTGTGTGTGTGTGCGGATGAGCCTGAGCGTGTGGGAAGCATACACTACTCCTCTCGTCCTCCCCCTCCTCCTGTCTAAAGCCGTACGCCAAGGAGTTTGGTCCAAAAGGTTTGACGCGAAAAACAACTGTCAGTCAAGTGTCCATTCATTTGCTGGGTGTGTTGTTGATGAATGGAAGGCTTTACCTCAAATAAGCCCTGCTTTGACTCACCCCCCCCGACCTGACCCCCCCCCCCCCCAACGCCAGAACCACCTCACCCTGATGACACCTCATTGGTTTGACAAAGGGCAAAACGACAAGTCAAGGGGCGAGCCCATCTACAAATGAGCTGCATCGAGAAGAGAGGACGTGGAGGAGGAGAGGATGGAGAGATGGAGAAGAGAGGAGAAAATGAAGAGGGAAAAGCCAACGACAACAACAACAACAACAACAACAACAGCAACAGCAACAATAACAAGAGCAGCCTTCATCTCTCGGGGAAGGAAAGCAAAGGTCACGACCGTCACTGGCATGGACATACCTGCTCTGATAAGATCAACAGGAAACACCAGACCTCTCCTTCCTGCTGGGATCTTTCTGCCTTCCAAATGGGCACAGGCTAACTGCTATATCACTGATCCCATTTAACACACAAACTCTCTCTCTCTCTCTCTCTCTCTCTCTCTCTCTCATCCTGACACAGTGGCATCCACTGGTCTGGCAGCTCTCTCTCCGAGGGGCGTGTGAAAGGGACATAGCTCTCCCAGGGCCTTTGTGTTCCACGCGGTAGCTGGTTGCGGTGCTTTTAATTGAAAACAAACAGTGCCAAACTAGCTGGGGAGAGTGAGAGTGACAGTAGGGGGAGATCAGGCAAATGGTGTTTTCTCTTTCTTTCACACACACACACACACACACACACACACACACGTCTCCTTCCTCGTCTATGGAAACGGAAAGCAATTTTCGTCTGTGGCCTGAGTCTCAAAGCTGAAGGCTGAGGGAAGAGCAGGGGAAGGCCACACCTGAAGCTTGTGTGTGTGTGTGTGTGTGAGTGTGTGTGTGTGTGTGTGTGTGTGTGTGTGTGTGCATACACTGAATCCAGTGCTGAGCTTACATTGAGCGCTCACGTCAGCTCATATGCGCTTGACTGCACTTAGTCCTGTGGATGTCTTACTGCTAACTGAGGGAGGGGGGGGGTAAAGGGACACAGATGAAGGAAGGGAGAGAGGGAGGGAGAGAGGGAGAGAGAGAGAGGGGGAGGGAGAAGAGAGGAGAGGAGG